>NC_053028.1:89343286-89527592 GCF_003073215.2 Triticum urartu | reverse complement strand
ACTTCGCAAATTTCTATGTCATCTTGTAGATGCAACTACTATGCTACATTTGGAGCCATTTCAAATAACTGTTCTACTTGGAGCTATTCTAAATTGTTGCTCCATTATACGTAACCGGTATCTCTACTCAGAGCTATCCGGATAGGTGTTAAGCTTGCATCGACGTAACTCTTTATGTCGAACTCTTTATCACCTCCATAACCGAGAAACATTTCCTTATTCCTCTAAGGATAATTTTGACCGCTATCTGGTGATCTACTCCTAGATCACCTTTGTACCCTCTTGCCAGACATGTGGCAAGGCACACATCAGGTGCGGTACTCAGCATGGCATACCGTATAGAGCCTATGACAAAAGCATAGGGGACAACCTTCGTCCTTCCTCTTTCTTCTGCCGTGGTCAATCTTTGAGTCTTACTCAACTTCACACCTTACAACTCAGGTAAGAACCCCTTCTTTGACTGATCTATTTTGAACTCCTTCAAAAACATGTCAAGGTGTGCGTTCTTTGAAAGTATCATCAGGCATCTTGATCTATCTCTATAGATCTTGATGCCCAATATGTAAGCAGCTTTATCCAGGTCTTCCTTTGAAAATCACTCTTCAAACAACCGTTTATGCTTTCTAGAAATTCTACATCATTTCGGATCAACAATATGTCATCCACATATACTTATCAGAAATGTTGTAGTGCTCCCACTCACTTTCTTGTAAATACAAGTTCCTAGCAAACATTGTATAAACCTAAAAGCTTTGATCACTCCATCAAAGCATATATTCCGATTCCGAGATGCTTGCTCTAGTCCATAGAAGGATTGCTGGAGCCAGCATACCTTTTAGCATCCTTAGGATCGACAAAACCTTACATACAACTTTTCTTACGAAAACTGGTAAGAAAACTTGTTTTGACATCCATCTGTAAGATTTCATAATCAAAAAATACAGCTAATGCTATCATGATTCCGACGGACTTAAGCATCGCTATGGGTGAGAAATTCTCATCGTAGTCAATTCCTTGAACTTGTGAAAAGACTCTTTCCCACAAGTCGAGCTTCATAGACGGTAACATTACCGCCCACGTCCGTCTTCTTCTTAAAGATCCATTTATTCTCAATGGCTTGCCGATTCATCGGCCAAGTCCACCAAAGTCCATACTTTGTTCTGATACATGGATCCTATCTCGGATTTCATGGCTTCTAACCATAGGTTCATTGTTGTGTAACAACATGATATCTAAGACAGGATTACCGTACCACTTAGTAGTACATATCCTTGTCGACCTACGAGGTTCGATAGCAACTTGATCCGAAGCTTCATGATCACTATCATTAACTTCCTATTCAACAGACGTAGGTGCCACAGAAAACATCTTTCTGTGTTGCATCATTCTCTGGTTGAAATAAAGGTTCGACAACCTCATCAAGTTCTATCTTCCTCCCACTCAATTCTTTCGAGAGAAACTCCTTCTCGAGAAAGGACCCGTTCTTAGCGAGAAAGGACCCGTTCTTAGCGACAAACAATTTGCCCTCGGATCTGAGATAGAAGGTATACCCAACTGTCACCTTTGGGTATCCTATGAAGATGTGTTTGTCCGCTTTGGGTTCGAGCTTCTCTGGCTGAAGCCTTAAGCATCGCAGCCCCAAACATTAAGAAACGTCAACTTTGGTTTCTTGCCAACCAATGTTCATACGATGTCCTCTCAACGGACTTAGATGGTGTCCTATCTAAAGTGAATGCAGATGTCTCTAACGCATAACCTCAAAATGAAAATGGTAGATCGGTAAGAGACATCATAGATCGCACCATATCTCATAAGGTTCGATTACGACGTCCGGACACACCATTACTCTGTGGTGTTCCAGGTGGCTTCAACTGTGAAACAATTCCACAATGTCTTAAGTGATTGCCAAACTCATAACTCAGAAAATCCCCTTTTGATCAGATTGTAGGAACATGATCTTTTGTTATGATGATTCTTAACTTCACTCTGAAATCGCTTGAACTTTTCAAACGTTTCAAACTTGTGCTTCATTAAGTAAATATACCTATATCTACTCAAATCGTCAGTGAAGATGAGAAAATAGCGATATCCACCGCACGCTTCAATTCTCATTGGATCACACGCATCAGCATGTATGATTTCCAACAAGTCACTTGCCCGTTTCATTGTACCTGAAAACGGGGTCTTAGTCATCCTGCCCATGAGGCATGGCTTGCATGTGTCAAGTGATTCAAAATCAAGTGACTCCAAACATCCATTGACATGGAGTTTCTTCATGCATCTTACGCCAATATGACCTAAGCGGCAATGCCACGAGAAAGTGGTACTATCATTATTAACTCTACATCTTTTGGCGTGAACATGTGTATTACCACGACCGAGATTCAATGAACCATTCACATAGGGTGCATGACCATGAAAGGTATTATTCATGTAAACAGAATAACCATTATTCTCTAATTTAAATGAATAACTGTATTGCAATGAACATGATCTAATCATATTCATGCTCAACGTAGACACCTGATAACATTTATCTAGATTCAATACTAATCCCGAAGGCAGATGGAGCGTGCGATGGTGATCTCATCAACTTTGGAAACACTTCCAACACACATCGTCACCTCGCCCATAGCCAGTCTCCGTTTAGTCCGTAGCTTTTGCTTCAAGTCACCAATAATAGTAACTAAACCGGTATCCAATACCCAGGTGCTACCAGGAGTACTAGTGAGGTACACATTAATAACACGTATATACTTTGTTGAAGTTTGTCAGCCTTCTTATCTACCATGCATTTGGGGTAATTCCGCTACTAGTGACCGTCCCCTTTACAATAGAAGCACTTAGTCTCGGGTTTGGGTTCAACCTTGGGTTCCTTTACTGGAGCGGCAACTTGTTTGCAATCCATGAAGTTTCCATTTTAGCCCTTGCCCTTCTTGAAACCAGTGGTCTTGTTAAACCATCAACACTTGATGCTCCTTCTTGATTTCTACCTTTTGCGGTCTTAAGCACCGCGAACAGCTTCGGGATCAACTCCATCCCTTGCATGTCATAGTTCATCACGAAGATCTAGTAGCTTAGTGATAGTGGCTAGAGAACTCTATCAATCATTGTCTTATCTGGAAGTTTTAGCTCCCACTTGATTCAAGTGATTGTAGCACCCAGACATTCTGAGCACATGCTCACTAGCTGAGCTATTCTCCTCCATCTTGTTGGCTAAAGAACTTGTCAGAGGTCTCATACCTCTCAACACGGGCATGAGCCTGAAATCCC
Organism: Triticum urartu; assembly: GCF_003073215.2. Taxonomy (NCBI): domain Eukaryota; kingdom Viridiplantae; phylum Streptophyta; class Magnoliopsida; order Poales; family Poaceae; genus Triticum; species Triticum urartu. The sequence continues at coordinate 89,524,319 of NC_053028.1, read as the reverse complement.
AATTTCAGCTCTTGGAACATCTCATATGTTCTATGGCATTCAAAACGTCATTGGAATCCCGATTCTAAGCCGTAAAGTATGATGCACTAAACTATCAGGTAGTCATCATAATGTGTCTGTCAGGTGTTCACAACATCCACAGACGATGTTGTAGGGGTTTGCACATCGAGTGGTGCATCAAAGACGTAAGCCTTCTGTGTAGCAGTGAGGACACTCCTCGGACTACGGACCTAGTCCGCATCATTGCTTACAATATCTTTCAACTTAATCTTTCTCTAGGAACGTATTGAAACAGGGAGCTACAACGTGAGCTATTCATCTACAACATATTTGCAAAGACAATTTAGACTATGTTCATGATAATTGAGTTCATTTAATGAACTCCCACTCAGATAGACATCTCTCTAGTCATCTAAGTGAAACATGATCCGAGTCAACCAGGCCGTGTCCGATCATCACGTGAGACGGACTAGTCAACATCGGTGAACATCTCATGTTGATCGTATCTTCTATACGACTCATGTTCGACCTTTCGGTCTTCCGTGTTCCGAGGCCATGTCTGTACATGCTAGGCTCGTCAAGTCAGCATAAGTGTTTCGCATGTGTCCCGAGGCCATGTCTGTACATGCTAGGCTCGTCAACACCCGTTGTATTCGAACGTTAGAATCTATCACACCCGATCATCACGTGGTGCTTCGAAACAACGAACCTTCGCAACGGTGCACAGTTAGGGGGAACACTTTTCTTGAAATTTTAGTGAGGGATCATCTTATTTAAGCTACCGTCGTTCTATGAAAATAAGATGTAAAACATGATAAACATCACATGCAATCAAATAGTGACATGATGTGGCCAATATCATTTTGCTCCTTTTGATCTCCATCTTCGGGGCTCCATGATCATCGTTGTCACCGGCATGACACCATGATCTCCATCATCGTGTCTTCTTGAAGTTGTCTCGTCATCTATTACTTCTACTACTATGGCTAACGCTTTAGCAATAAAGTAAAGTAATTACATGACGTTATGTTGACACGCAAGTCATAAATAAATAAAGACAACTCCTAAGGCTCCTGCCGGTTGTCATACTCATCGACATGCAAGTCGTGATTCCTATTACAAGAACATGATCAATCTCATACATCACATATATCATTCATCACATCCTTTTGGCCATATCACATCACAAGGCATATGCTGCAAAAACAAGTTAGACGTCCTCTAATTGTTGTTGCAAGTTTTTACGTGGCTGCTATAGGTTTCTAGCAAGAACGTTTCTTACCTACATGGAAAACACAACGTGATATGCCAATTTCTATTTACTCTTCATAAGGACCCTTTTCATCGAATCCGATCTGACTAAAGTGGGAGAGACAGACACCCGCTAGCCACCTTATGCAACTAGTGCATGTCAGTCGGTGGAACCAGTCTCACGTAAGAGTACGTGTAAGGTCGGTCCGGGCCGCTTCATCCCACAATGCCGCCGAATCAAGATAAGACTAGTAACGGCAAGTAAATTGACAATATCTATGCCCACAACAACTTGTGTTCTACTCATGCATAGAAACTACGCATAGACCTAGCTCATGATGCCACTGTTGGGGAACGTAGCAGAAATTCAAAATTTTCTACGCATCACCAAGATCAATCTATGGAGTAATCTAGCAACGAGGGGAAGGAGAGTGCATCTACATACCCTTGTAGATCGCTAAGCGGAAGCGTTCAAGTGAACGGGGTTGATGGAGTCATACTCGCCGTGATCCAAATCACCGATGATCCTAGTGCCGAACGGACGGCACCTCCGTGTTCAACACACGTACAGCCCGGTGACGTCTCCTACGCCTTGATCCAGCAAGGGGAGAAGGAGAGGTTGGGGAAGACTCCATCTAGCAGCAGCACGACGGCGTGGTGGTGGTGGAGGAGCGTGGTACTCCAGCAGGGCTTCGCCAAGCACCGCAAGAGACGAGGAGGGAGAGGGGTAGGGCTATGCCAAGAAGGAGATGTTCTCGTGTGTGTATGGCAGCCCAAAACCCCACTATATATAGGGGAAAGGGAGGGGCTGCGCCCCCACCTAGGTTTCCACCCCTAGGGGTGGCGACCAGCCCTAGATCCCATCTAGGGGGGCGGCCAAGGGGGGAGAGAGGGGGGCGCACCACTAGGTGGGCCTTAGGCCCATCTGAGCCTAGGGTTTCCCCCTTTTCCCTTCTCTCTTCGCCTTGGGCCCTGGTGGAGGGGGTGCACCAGCCCACCTGGGGCTGGTCCCCTCTCACACTTGGCCCACGCAGCCCTCTAGGGCAGGTAGCCCCACCTGGTGGACCCCCAGGACCCTCCCGGTGGTCCCGGTACGTTACCGATAGCACCCGAAACTTTTCCGGTGACCAAAACAAGACTTCCCATATATAAATCTTTACCTCTGGACCATTCCGGAACTCCTCGTGATGTCCGGGATCTCATCCAGGACTCTGAACAACATTCGGTAACCACGTATATCTATTCCCTATAACCCTAGCGTCATCGAACCTTAAGTGTGTAGACCCTACGGGTTCGGGAACCATGCAGACATGACCGAGACACCTCTCCGGCCAATAACCAACAGCGGGATCTGGATACCCATGTTGGCTCCCACATGTTCCACGATGATCTCATCAGATGAACCACGATGTCGAGGATTCAATCAATCCCGTATTCAATTCCCTTTGTCTAGCGGTACGATACTTGCCCGAGATTCGATCGTCGGTATCCCGATACCTTGTTCAATCTCGTTACCGGCAAGTCTCTTTACTCGTTCCGTAACACATCATCCCGTGATCAACTCCTTGATCACATTGTGCACATTATGATGATGTCCTACCGAGTGGGCCTAGAGATACCTCTCCGTTACACAGAGTGACAAATCCCAGTCTCGATTCGTGCCAACCCAACAGACACTTTCGGAGATACCTGTAGTGAACCTTTATAGCCACCCAGTTACGTTGTGACGTTTGGCACACTCAAAGCACTCCTATGGTATCCGGGAGTTTCACAATCTCATGGTCTAAGGAAATGATACTTGACATTAGAAAAGCTTTAGCATACGAACTACACGATCTTTGTGCTAGGCTTAGGATTGGGTCTTGTCCATCACATCATTCTCCTAATGATGTGATCCCGTTATCAACGACATCCAATGTCCATGGTCAGGAAACCGTAACCATCTATTGATCAACGAGCTAGTCAACTAGAGGCTTACTAGGGACATGGTGTTGTCTATGTATCCACACATGTATCTGAGTTTCCTATCAATACAATTCTAGCATGGATAATAAACGATTATCATGAACAATGAAATATAATAATAATAACTAATTTATTATTGCCTCTAGGGCATATTTCCAACAAAGGGTCCCAAGCTTGGTGATCTGAGCTAGATGGTAACAGATGAAATAGGGATACGATGTTTTATCCAGGTTCTGGCCCTCTTGATGAGGTAAAAGCCTACGTCCTACTTCTTATACATTGATTGTGATGGGGTACAAGGTACAGTATGATCTACCTCGAGATCGTATGAAGATGTTCTAAGCTCTAAACCTTGCAGCCGTGCCTCTACAGACTAAGCCCCACGGCTTATAGACGCCGAGGGTACCTAGGGCTTACACATGGTCGGTTACAATCTAGGTAGGGATAAGCATGCCGATCATTCAAATATGCTTGAAGTGTACGCCAAGCTAGGAGATTTTCATGTTGATTACACCGAGGGCCAAGGCCAACATAGCCCACTCATTAGTCTTCGGTGGGTCCTCGTACTGGCCCATAACTGACGGGCTAACACTAGTAGAAAAATGGGCTTTTGTCCCGGTTGGTAAGGCCCCTTTAGTCCCGGTTTTCGAACCGGGACTAAAGGGTCGGTACTAATGCCTCTCCCCTTTAGTCCCGGTTCTTACACGAACTGGGACTAAAGGGCGCGGCCACGTGGAGCTCCACCTTTAGTCCCGGTTGGTAACACCAACCGGGACTAAAGGAAATTTTATGATTTTTTTTTATTTTTTTTTATTTTCAAATTTCTGAATTATTTTAACCTCTAGTGTGTAATCACCACCCCTCATCACTGCTCAATTTATCCTCTCATCATTCCAAATCATCTAACTTCCCGAACAGTCACCCATCCTCCCACTCCCCCAGTCTGAGCACGCTTAACTTCCGGGTTCTATTCTCTCTCGTTTCCAAGTCTGCACTTGTTGTTTTTCTGACAATAGTAAGATGTCAATCCTATTAACCTTCATGAATTTTGCTTGAGCATGAAGTGACACATTTCACTGTTTGAGTTTGAAACTATTGTTTTAAAAAACAATAATTATTTAGTAACACTAATATTTCTTGAATAATTAGTTTGACCACAGTTTGACCAGATTTGACCAAAATTCAAAATAACTGAAATAATTATTTAGTAACACTAATATTCTAGAATAATTAGTTTGACCATTGTTTGACGACAGTTTGACCACTGTTTGACCAGATTTGACTAGTAATTTTTTTGATTTTTTCCACTCTAGATCTTAAAAGCCCCGTAACTTTTTTCTGTTAGGTTTTTGAGGATTTTGAAAATGTTTAACGGGGTTCCCCTCGTTAAATTCGGATGTAACTTTTCGAGTAGATGATTTTTCATATAAATTTTTTTAATCCGAGTTCGTATGCAAAAGTTATGCCCATTTTACAAATTCCAGAGAGATTTTGCAAATAAAGTCGAAATTCATATTTGTAAATTTTCCCAACAAGTAGACCACATATCACATGGGAAACTTATTTTATTTTATTTTTTTTGAAATTTCCATCATTTTCTTTTGTTTTTTCTAAAACTGAAAAGGCGGTCCACGGGGGGGGGGGAGAGTTTGAAAATAGGACCTTTAGTACCGGTTCGTACCATGAACCGGTACTAATGCCTCAAAACCCATTAGTACCAGTTGGTGGCACCAACCGGTACTAAAGGTCTAACCTTTAGTCCCGGTTGGTGCCACCAACCGGGACTAATGGGCATCGCACCCTTTAGTCCCGGTTCGTGCCACGAACCGGGACTAAAGGGCCCAGGTGAACCGGGACTAATGCCTTAGCCGCACGAACCGGGATAAATGCTCACGTTAGTCCCGATTCTTGACTGAACCGGGACTAATGTGAAAATTGCCCCGTGACCAAAGCCCTGTTTTCTACTAGTGTAACGTGGCAAGCACTCCCTAATCCAGGACACTAACAATAGCCCCCCGGACTAGCCTTCAAGCCGAGGACATCGAGCATCTTCCTTGGGATAACCTTGCAAGCTTGAATCTTTGGTTTTGTAGGCGAGTTCTATCCTCCACGTTGGCTTCTAATTCCGAGGTCATGCTCGGATCCAAGGTCTTTTTGGCCTTCCTGATTGCGACCATGTGCTTCATAAGGTAACGGGAGATATCTTTCAACAAGACCCCCTTTCCCTGGCTTTTAATGAGCCTTGGTTATTCGAGATATCGTGTAACCAGCACAATGTTTTCAAGAATAATATGACAATTTTCTAAGGTCAATTCCTTGGGAGGGAAGTTTTATTTTTTGAGAACTTCCTATGACCCTTGGTGATCTTTTGACCCAACCCCTCAATATGCCCGCTAATGGGGGATGTGGTGGGCCCGATGATCCTCCCTCGATCTGTGTTCCTTAAATAATGCTTGACGCATGGGGAACATGCAGAGTAACTATTGGGGACTCAAACGTTCCGTTGTGGTAAATAAATGGTGAAGGGGGAGACGATTTGTTTAACCCTGCCTGCTTCTTCCCCTATCGCTAGCAACTTTCTCCCTCCGGCCTTGCTTTCATGGGTACAAGAATGCCAGATGCCCCTGGCTCATCGAAGCGCCCTGATGGCACGACCGCCACCAAGGAGATTGGAAGAGTTGCTCTGTTACCCCAATGAAGCTCAATCGCCTCGCCACTCAAGGGTACTTGCCCCGATCCAAATTTCGTATCCTTCCGCCCGGGGCTATAGTCCATGGACATAGGGTTTATCAACGATAACTACCCAACTCGATTCCCATGGAGAGGAGCGGGTCTGCTTTGTCCCCTTCCTTCTTCGAGGCCTCGGCTTCCCTATCCACCCCTCCCTCAGGGGCCTCTTGGTGTTCTACGGGATCCAACTCCACCATCTGACCCCAAATCCCGATCTCCACATAGCAGGTTTTGTTGCCCTTTGCGAGGCCTTCCTGGGTTGTGAGGTCCACTTCAGATTATGGCAAAAGTATTTTTGCCTAGCTCCCTGCTCACGTGACAATTCTGTCTACGAAGTGGGTGGGGCCGAGGTGTGTTGAATTGCCGGCGCAGGCTACCTCCCCGGCACCCCGAAGGAGGATGTCGAGACGTGGGCAATCGAAAGGACCAGGACACCAAAACAGCAACCGCTGCCGATGAAGAGAAGTGTAGATCGGAATGATCCAACCTTTAGACACACGAACACAGACGAACGAAGACATGATCCACGTGGATCCACCAAAGACAAGCACTGTCTGAATCCCGTGAGATCCGCCGAAAAGAAACCTCAACACGTCTTCCGATGTTGCTAGAAACACCACCGGAGCGAGCATTAGGTGGGGAGAACTTTATTCCTTCTTCAGAGAGCTGTCGCCACCTCGCCTCTCTAAGCAGAATACAAACCCTAACAAAACTCAGAAAAGTATGAAAAAATAAACCCCCCCCCCCCAGCAAGGGCCGGGATCCACCACGCCTTCTATGACCTAAAACCACATGAGACCAACAGCGGCACCGACGGGAGGCATGAGAAACCCTAGCCAAAGGGTCCTTCTTCTTTCATAGGAAGAAGAGAAAAAGATCGCCCACCCGAGTGCTCCAAGGACGCGGCTCCCCCGACGTGTCGTTGGCACACTGACAGGTGGCTCCGGGCCCACACGTCAATGGCCCCACGTCAGGGGTGCAGTACGTCATCCTGGTCCGTGCTCCAAACCCTCCTCCCTACATTTAGTCCTTACTGTGATTATTTTGTATTTCAAGAGACACTCAGAGTAGGACACGTAGTAAGCGGCACGGATGCCGGCAGATCTCTCTCGCTAAAAAAACTTCACCGAAGCCGGTAAGATCTATCTCTGCGCAGCACGAGGCGTTGCCTGCCTCGATGGATGAAAAGACTGTCAGTGCCTTTCGTCCACTCAACCAATAACCGATGCACTAGTCAACGCAGTGCCAAATTGCTCAGATCTGAACTTTCCGTTTGTCGCCACCCCCCGGCTTGTTTTGCGTGTGAACATGGGTAGATCACACTATCAATAATACTGTTGGCCCTATACTCATACAGTTGTCCTTGGCAGATGCTCTTGCTCGTACTTAAAACCACACTTATAACTGTATTAATGTGCTACATCCAATACCATGTAGTACTGCTCACTATTTAAAGCAAAAACAACAAAATGCTACTCTACTCAAATATGCTCAAAATCAAACAAAATGAGCTCAAATATGCATTGCAACGCTGTTAGTGGTAGATTAAACACACGACACAAGATTTTACAGGGCGCGGAAGTATACACAGTCTTACAGACGTAGCAGCGGCGCCACTGGCGAGCGGTTAGTAGTGCAGTGCAGTGCAGTGACCACCACTGAGCCACTGGCTGGCCGGTGCGCCGTCGATGGATTGGATGGATGGATGGACGTGTCTTTTTCTGACGCACGCATGCGCGGCTCGCCTAGGTGGGCTTCAGATCCTCGAACATGGACTCCCACGGCGTCTCCGGGTCCTCGCCGCCGCCGTCGTCCGTCTCGGCGTCCTCGTCCTCGTCGTCGTCGGCGTCGTAGTCGCTGCCGCAGGTCTCCGTGCTGGTGAAGCACCCCGCCGCGATCGCCGTGGCCATGTACGTCGTCGGCGCCGCGGAGTTCCTTGTCCCCTTTCGTCCGGCGCTGTTGGTGAGCGTGTGCATGGGCTTGCCCACGCGAGCCAGGAGGGCCGCCAGCTTCCTCTTCGTGACCCCGCGGCCGTCCGCGGCCGTGGGCGCGCCCTTCCACCGCGCCGGCCCCGCCACGCCCTGGTGGCAGAGCGCCAGCGGGCGCGGCGCGACGGCGGCCTTGGACCTGCCCCGGCGCGCGGCGGAGCGGAGGCAGCCGGCGAGGGAGCGGGCCGACCGCTGCGCGGCGGCGGCGAGCAGCCTGGTGGCGCGCCACGGCAGGACGGTGATGGCGGCGGAGGCGGAGGACTCCCTCCGGGCGAGCTTGAGGATCTCGAGGCGGTGCTTGGCGACGGCGACGCCCATGGTGGCGAGGAAGGCGTGGTCGAGGTGGCGCACGTCGGCGGCGCCGAGCTCGTTGCGCGCGAACAGGAGCGCGTACTCGGCGGCCAGGTCCTCGCCCAGCCCCGCCCTGCGCAGCCACTCGTACCAGTCCATCCCTCCCTCCCTCGCTCGCTCAGGCGTGCTGGGGGTGTGCAGGTGGGACGCACGAGCGGCGTGACGGCGTGCACGGGACGAGGGTTTAGTACAAAGCTAGTAGCTAGCACAGGAGCAGGGGAAATGGCTGGCTGCTGGTGACTGGTGTGGAGCGATGTGCGAAGGTGCGTCGTGGTGTGAGCATGATTGGGGGGAGGAGGTTGGTGGACGGTTGGAGGGGAGCGAGCGTGAGGGTGGATCTGGTTTGCCGGCAACGGTGTGCCACACCGCGGCTAAATTTCGTGTTTTGATCCTTTTACGAAATTTAATCGAGATTTGATCCTAGGTTGCAAAAATTCCGGGATCTGATCATTTTCTTACCGCCAAGGCCCATGGTGGTAGGTTATAACAGCATACAGCCTAACACCCTACCGTAAATTTTCCCTAAGTATGAAACACAGTGCGTACTCGTGCCTACCGCCGGGCACCTTGGCAGTAAGGTTGTACAGCCTACCGCCAGCCTGTTTGGCGGTAGGGTTGTTTCCTACCGCCATGGATCCCGACGATAGCAAAAGGGACAGATTTCAAATTTTTTGCAAACTGAGATCAAATCTCGATTAACTTTCATAAAAGGGTTAAAACATGAAATTTTGCCCCACACTGCCGCTCTCGTGGAGAAATGAAATTATAGCGGAACCGGTTTTTACCGGGTACGTTGCTCTCGCATGATGAAGTAACGAGATTCGTGTTGTATTCGATGGCCAACGTGTACAGAAAAAATTGTCTAGGGAGCAATACGGTATCGATAGCACATGGGCCCGATAAAATCTCAAAATCACCGGCTTCCCAGCACGGGTCGATGTGACCTAACTTGACGTCTGGCAGCTTGGGGAGGTCTAATTTGCGGCGGCTGCGACATGGATCCTTATTTCGGCGGGGCGATGAGTTCGAACATGTGAGTAATTTGTATTTACGTTGTTAACACAAATCTCTTGCTGCCTTTATTGGTGCCGATACAAGTTTAATCTGGCTTAATCCATTGGTTCGTAATCTTGTATTGCTCTGAAAGTTCTATATTAGAAAGAAATTTGTTCGATCCTTCTATGACATTCACCCAACTGCTTCAAAGCCAGCACTTTCCACCATCTCTGTGAGAGGTAGCAGAAGTGTACAACAATCATGCTTAAGCTACTAAAATTAGTAAGTTAGTATAAAGTTGGCTCATCTATTTTGAAACAGAGGGAGTATGAAAATATCATATTTTTAGGTATTCTCGTTGGATGTGATGTTGAATGTAGTTGTTATTGTGTACACCCACGTGCAGATCTAATACAAAAGATGATTCTTTTATTGGTTCTATCTATGAAACAATATGAAGAATAGGAACACGTTGAAGTTAACAACCCAATTGATTTAGAGGAGCCTAATGAGTAAGTATAAGGAAAGTACCAACATTTTTCCTTTATGAGCACAGATTGTTTTCTTTAGTGATGCTTTTTTGTCACAGTTCCATTTCCCAGACGATGTGCCTGCAAAAAATGAAGGGTGTAATGCTGAAGACCCACAAGAGTTTGTTCATATTTCAGGCCCTGAACATTCACACACTCTGAAGCATCCAGATGTTACTCATCATTCAATTGTGTTGATGGGGAGGTTCACAAAGGAGAAGTTAATTCATCAGAAATGTAACAATTGGTATCCCGAAGTTTGATTGTGTTTGAATTGGACGTTAAGATATAATTGGACGTTAAGTTAATGTATATGTCATAGGACGCAATGTGCTTTTGTGCGTGGAACTTTTCATGCACTTGCTCCAAGAAGGGCTCCCTCTGCTCTTGCCTACGAAATCTGCGGATACGGCCAGCCACGAATCGCACAACAACTCATCCTCCATGGTTGAGTAGCTCACAATTCTTCGAACTCTAAAAAACGACATATCATTTGAAAAAAAGCTCTATGGCATTTGATCGAACACCTGCCGGGCGTGGTGTCCGCCATGGAGATCGGCGACAGGTGGCGGAGTATACCTGGGTACAAATGGCTCTAGGGTGGAAAGCTCTGTCGTAACGGCGAGCGGGCACGTCGGTGCTGGTTGCGGATGTCTGGCAATACCTCTATGGCGGCCGGAGACGTACAACAACGCCAACGGAGGTGGAGGGTGCGGATGCAAAGTAAGGAGAAAAGGAGGAAGTGGAAGGAAATGGGACCGGGAAGGGAGATTGGCTGGGCCGGTGGTGTTGGAGTCCTATGTTTTGAATGTGGACTCCCTCTCCGGACTTCCCCACTTTATCTTCAATTTACAAGAAAAATCGTATCCAGACTGCGCCACGGATCGATATAGACCCACGGCTTCCGCGGCCCGAACAGATTTTTTTTTTTAGACAACTGCGGCCCGTACAGATGCGGGCGCGGTTTGCGGGTCCGAGATGCCCTTGGTAGTAGGCCTGATGGGCCGAGTTTCGCAGAGGAAAGTAAATCTGTTGCTGCTGCGGCGGCGGCGCTACAACACAACACCACCGCAATCTTTACTCGAAAAAAGAAAAACACAACACCGCAATCGCCACCTGCACCGAACCGGAGCAAATCTCCGGCGAGCTCGAGCCGAAGCGGCGAACCCGCGCGAGCAGGAGAGATGGATCCGGACGAGGTGAAGTCGAAGCTCCAAGGCCTGGCCTTCGGCAACGTCCTGGCCGCCGCCGCCCGCGACTACAAGAAGGTGACTCTCCCTCGCCGCCGACGTCCCCTACCTCTCCCCAATCTGAGATTCCGCGCCTTGCGCGTCGCCGTTACCCCACCTCTCGTCTGATCCGGCGATCGGGCCGTCGGAGCGGCCGAGGATCCAGCGACGGCCGAGCCGTGCCCGGTGCCCACCCCCCTGGATCTTGGGACAAGTTCCTTCGTCTGCTTGCATTTCTTGGCCTTCGGAATCAAACGGCGGGCGCTGTTGAGAGCCTAAGATTCGGCGAGTGGGTCATGTTAGCTCGTGTGGAAGTGGACAGCCCTGCTCCGGGAATCTAGCAAAATGGTTACATCTAGTATAATGCTTGGGAATCATGCAGTACTAATGTTTTCTGTTTCTTTGCATAATGGGGATAAAGGGCTGCTTTTGATTCTCAAATGTAGTTATTTTTCATGAGTTTCACCATGCTGTAAGCTGGTGGCCTCTATCTTGGATGGCTCTGAACCTGTGCAATTTTTTTACCAAATCTACTGGAGGAGCCAGAATAACACTACTCTTTGTTTCATCTTTTTTCCTTTTGCGATACTGACACAGACACCATTTTAGGAAGTTATAGCTAAAGAGAAGGCTCAAGCAGCACCTGCGATCCATGATGAAGTCGATCTTGATGAGTTACTGGATGTGAGTTGAACTTCTAACCATCGCTTACCGTCTTCCGTATATCTTTAGTGTAGAGCACCAAGAACTTTGGTATCTGTCGCGACGCCATTACATTACGGAACTGCTTTGTAGGACCCAGAGCTTGAGAAATTGCATGCTGAACGGCTTGCTGCTCTTAAGGTACTGATCTGCATCTCACGCTTGAGAAGCCTGTATAAGTGCCACATCATCCATTAAGTACCTCATTTTTCTCTATGCAACAGAGAGAGGTCGAGAAGCGTGAGGTGCTAAAGAGGCAAGGTCATGGTGAATACAGGGAAATAACTGAAGGGGACTTCTTAGGAGAGGTCACTCGTGGTGACAAGGTCATCTGTCATTTCTACCATCGTGAATTTTACCGCTGCAAGTAAGCCATAAGTCCTTTTTATGTATATAATGCCTCTTGCCCGTGATGATTTAGTAAGGTGCTGATCTGCGTCTCACACTTGATAATGATATAAATCTTTGGTAGGATCATGGATAAGCATTTGAAAGCACTTGCACCGGTCTATTTGGGAACTAAATTCGTCAAGCTTGATGCCGAAGTTCGTATATCGCTGTTAGTTTTAAGTTACTTCTGCTTTTACTACATCGATGGATGCTGATTTGTTGATAACTACTGCAGAATGCTCCCTTCTTTGTGGCAAAACTAGCAATCAAAACGTTGCCATGTGTTATATTGTTCAAGTAAGTGCATACATTGTTCATGGATTCTACCTATTCCATCATTAGATAATGAGCCTTCTAACTTGTTTTCTACTCTTTATTCCTATACGCCATCATGTCAAATTTAATCGAGGGTCATTCTAATTAAGTGTTTTTGCGGTACTTTTGTATTTTAGGAAGGGTATTGCTCTTGATCGGTTGGTTGGTTTCGATGACCTTGGAAGTAAAGATGATTTTTCTACCAGGGCTTTGGAAAATGTACTGAAGAGGAAAGGTAGAGATACTGTTAACTTCTTCATGCAGCATTCCTTCACAATTCGAAATAACAAATATATTAACACCCTGCAAATATAGGTATAATTGAGGAAAAGAAGAAAGACGATGATGACGAAGATGATGAGACTGACATGTCAAAGGATAGGAGGGTTAGATCTTCCACTGCTTACGATTCGGATTCAGATTGAAAAGATGAAGTGATATGATCCTGTCTTTTGTAACATTATAATTTTGTCTCTTTTGTACTCTAGCTCTCGGAAGTTCCTTATGATTTATGTGTGCCGTATTGTATCGAACAAGAGAACTGGAAGCTGGATGTATTAGTGATCTGTCAGTAACTCCAGTTTTACACCAGTTATCGGAGTACAATACATATGTATGACTAAGTATTAGTGCTGCAATTATGCATCAGTGTTAGGCATTTCAGCTTCCTTATTCATCTCTGGCATTTCCCTTGTGACATCAAGTCTTGTCACGTGACTGAAGAGAGATAATTAATCAGACATTGTAGCTACAGAATTTCTCACATATGAGCTTTATTCACAGCCATGCTGCCAAAACAAAGTCTGACAAAATTTATTCACAATATTATCACTTATACACATCTCATTTTTATTATACACTTTTTTGGGATAAAACTTATTGTACACTTGATTTTGACTCACTCTGTTGGGTATATGATATAAGTTTGTCTATATAGCTTCTTGCCTAACGGTCTGAGCTTGCAGCAGAATGGTAGGTCTATGTTGGTTGTCTGTAGAAGCCGACACCCTGTGTATACTGAGCATAGGCCTCCGATTGCATGCCGATTGGGGCGCGGATGATTTGATCTGGGACATCGAAGGCGTCGACAAGTTCCCGAGCCACAAGCCTCACCTGGTAACTGAGGTAGTCTACCAGTTTATGGATAGCCTGCAAGAATACAGAGGAGCATAGCATCAGGTCCTGGTTCTGGTTCTGGTCTGAAGGTAAGAACTGAAATTGCAATTGTGTGCCATGGGGTTGACAAGCAGTACAAACCTTGGCTTTGTTTGGCGCCACATAGTCTACATTCCGATATGTCCCGATGTCTTTCCAGATCCTTTCAAGTGCATAAAGGTCACACACCAGCTTCAGTACTTCTCGTGTTTTTTCGTCGGGGCAACTGCATAGACAAATCATAAGTCATTGTTGTTGCTTTAACTTCACCGGATAAAGTGAAAAGGGTTACGCACAACATCTTAATTGTGAGTAGGCTTTGGTAATTTAACTTTAATTTGCATCATGGTTCAGCTAAACAACAGAATGAGGATAATGGCTCAAACACTGAAAGGAGTGCTCAGTGGCAGAAGTCAAGGGTGCCAGCAAGAGAACTATAACAATATACAAAGGGCAGCAGAAGGATTTTTCAAGGGATCATTCTACAACTCAAGCACAAATAATCATGATCGACGGGTTGAAAAATGCAGTCAGGGCGACAGGAGGATATTCCAGTGCTTTCACCGATAGCAAGTCTCAAGCAAACAAATATTCGTAGTAACTATTCAACAAAATATTATTTCTAAACTAATATGTGCAGCTAACTAGCTAGTAAGCAATGGTGGTAAGAACAATGTAACTGAGGTCAGGTAACGGCACAAAAACGATACCTCTTCACTGCTTCTATAAACCTCGCGAGGATGACAGACTCAATGTGTGACTCTGCGAGTGTGAGCAGATGGTTTAAACATCTGTTCCACGCACCGAAACCTCCGAGTGTCTTCATGTGCTTCTGGAGTCGAGCAGCAACACTATGCAGTAGTCTAGATGTTCGGTACTGAGAAGAGAGTTTATATACGCAATCAGTACAAGACTTCTATCCAATAGCTACTGATATTATAAATAACGAAGACAGGACTCACTCTGAATGCATCCAGCTGAAATTTAGGATCCCTGAGATGATCTTCCCCTTCCCACCGAGCAGTAACGGGATTAGGCTGAGACAAGTAGGTGTTCATGGAGTCTCTCAAGTAGTTCCAGGTGACCGAGAGTGTTCCTCCCTTGAATTTTTGTTGATATTGCTTCAGGAGATCTCCAGCAACCTACAATACATAGCATCGTGATAAGAGGTACAATATTTGAGGTATAAGTAACTTCATATCACATGAAATTATTCACCCAAACTTCTATTCACAATATGCAATTACGTGTGTTTTCCTAAGATATACAGTATTACCCTTTCAACAATCATAGAACCTGTCCCCGCAAAAAAAAAACCTATCAAAGAACCTGCCCATCAAATATTACGTAATGAGCTTTGTAGAGGATTCCGATTGGTACCTGCTGCAGCAGAACTGTGTTGTCTCCTTCGAATGTTTGAAATATATCGTGGTCATTCCGCAGACCACCAAAACGATTTACAGCAGCATACCCATGGCCACCACACGATTCTCGGCATATGCTGATAGATTTTGCTGTGTATGAAGTTATGTAGGATTTCAACCCAGATGAAAGTACATGGACATCAGCGGTAACATCCTCGTCATTGGTTTTCTTCATTTCCGAGTACATATCTACCAGATACGCTCTAGCAAAATGAAATGCATACGCTGATGCCAACATAGGCATTAGTTTGTGCTGGTGAGACTGGTAATCCAGCACACTGATTTCAGGCTCCTTAGGTGGACCAAACTGTTGACGCAGTAAAGCATATCTAACAGCAATGGTTACTGCAACTTTGAGTACTCCCACAGAGCTATATGCAAGACCAACTCGCCCCCCAACAAGCTCACCAAGGGTTGCTGCAAATCTTCTGTTAATCGTGGGGAGACTGCTTGTGTATTTTCCATCTCGCGCCACATCGCCGAATCGGTTCAGAAGGTTGTCACGGGGTATCCTAACTGAACAGAATCTCAGGGCACCATTATCTACACCATTTAGGCCTATCTTGTGCCCACAATCATTGATCTCGATTCCTGGAAGAACAGCATGGGTTTCAAGGTCCCGAATCGGGACAATAAATGCATGAATTCCCATGTCAGCAGGCTCCCCTGCTTTTCCCTGAAGTGGTAAAATTAACCTCGCAAAAACAGTAGCAAATTTTCCATGAAGAGCTGCATTGCCAATCCACCACTTAATGGCTCCATCATTTGGGGTATCAATAATGAACTCATCAGTAACTGGATCAAATGTAGCAGTGGTCTGTAGGGCTTGAACATTGGATCCTGTCGAAAAGCAACAAACAGAAATGAAAAAGGATCTTTTCAAACTATTGTAAACAGTGTTTTAGATGGTGGGTACAAGTCCCAACAGACAGTTAAACCGCAAATCAATCAAAATACCAAACAGGAAGTCAGAAATACTGATGAAACAATTAAATAGATAATCTAACCATGATGCAGTTCTGTCATAGCAAAACAGCCTGGATACTCCAAATTGTCGATTTTGTCGAAGTACTTTTCTTTGTGCTTCTTGGTTCCCAAATTTATTACAGAACCCCCCCAAAGACTGCGTTAACAAGCAGACAAGTTAGTGGATATATAACAGTGGACAGACAAGGAAAACTCCACCAACCAAACTCCCATCTTACTAAAAAAAGGGAAATTCCAGAATCACAAAGTTGCAGTGTTTGAGGTTGTATGAAATGAACCACCAACCAAACTCCACATGCATGTATATCCTAAATAACCCCAAAACCCGAAACAAAATTATCGTGACTACAAGAAATGGGGACACAAAACGCTTGACATTTCACAACAGAAGTTGTGCACGCAAGCATCCCTGTAGCTTTAGGCAATCAAATGAATCCCAACATAACCATAACCGAAGTTGCGTCGCAACCAACCATCGTAGTCAAGAGCTAATGCCGCTTCTTTCATCGTAACAATCAATCAGGTCCACACTATTGCAGCGAAAAGTACTTGCCTCTGTTTTCAGAGTCACTGTCACTCATAAGTCACAAGTACTTGCCTCAATAAGGAGTGCAATTGCAAGCTAGCCGTACATGAATTAGGTTTCAGTTAAGCTACCAACGGATCCAAGCCCCACACTCACAGATCACATTAACGATGCTAACATGCTAGAATCCTCGCGAATGCGATCATCTCAGTACGGTCAGAGATCAGTATGATGACTGGTGAGGTGTGTTACTAACATTCAAAAGAGTAAAACAAAACGATTTTAGTTACTGATGATACCGACAGTCAAATTACCAATTGATACATGGATGTAGCTCGCAGTTCCCCTCGAAGCATCACATAAAGCAAGGGAAAGGTGTACACTCTATCCCACACCCATCAAGCAATTATGTAAGCCCTCTCGTTGACCACCAGCTAACAATCCCCATGTGAAACGTATGGAAGCGATTGAGATATGAAGCTGTGTTCTTTACCAGTTTGTTTGGGAGGGAAATACTGATTTACCAGTAATTAACTACAACGCGCGGTAAAAAGAGAAGAAGAAGCGAACCAACCTGTACTGCACGCCGACCTTGATGGCGAGGGAGATGTCGACCCCGCCGACGGCCTCCATGACGGCGAAGTACTCGGCGGGGTCGGCGGCCATGAGGCTGAGCGGCCGCACCCCGGCCTCCCGGACGAGCGCCGCCATCTGCCGGAAGCAGAGGTCGCGGTGGGCGGCCATGGGCAGCTCCACGGGCGTCTGCAGCTCCGGCCGCGCGACGTAGAACTCGTACACCCGCGCCTGCATCGCGCGGTGCCGCCCCCGGAGGTACGCCGTGAGCGCGGCCGCGTCCGCGTCCAGGCCCCCCGCCCGCCGCTTGCCCGCGCACGCGGCGGGGACCAGAGAGTCGCCCCCCTCGGGAGCGGGCTGCAGGAGGTGGAGGGAGAGGCGTCGGAGGCGGCGCATCGCCGGCGTCGAGTCTTCCTCGTCGTCGGAGCCGTGGCGGCCGGAGCGAGACGTGGTGGCCATGGCGACGTCGGGCGGTGAGGTGTTGGTGTGGGAATGCGAAGCCGAAGTTAGTCGGTGCCGTTACGTTGGGACGTTGCTTTAATGGGGGTCTAACGGGAGGCGCATTTTCCAGTTGGGCCCCTGTAAATATGTGATATCAATTTTGCCTCCCGAATCCACGTGTTCACATGTTTTTAAAAATAAAACGGCTGTGTAACGTAAAATGCACGCCATCTTATGAGTTTATACATGTCTTTACTATGTAAACACCGAGTATAATATAGACACACACTCACATGATATATAACAAAGATTAAAACACAAGACTGGTAAAATCACATACATGTCTCCCTAATGAAGAGCATCATTTGTCCGACTCAACAAGGGTGGCCCCCTTTACCCCCTCCCCGGATGCATGCAAGCCATGCAACATTGATCAAAACAGATGACACAGGACTCATCACATTCAACATACTTCACATAGTTCATACATAGGACAAAATAATACATAGTTCGACAACAAAAGGACATAGCACACAACACATTATACCACTATGACATACTATAGTCAAACTAAAGTCAAAGGATCTTCATTTTCCCTTTCCCTTTCCTTCTTCGTAGTGGTAGCAGAGCTCGAAGGCGACGTAGGGGACGTCGCCAGGGCCATCGAAGGCGTCCTTGGACTCGTCTGAGTAGTCCTTCGGTCCCTCTCGAAGGGTCAGGAGGCACAAGCTTGCTTCTCGTAGAGTTGACGCGATGGCGATCACAGGCTCTTTGGGAGCATCTTGGCGTTCTTGCGGCTACGGCGGCTGGCGTCGATTCTTTGGTGGTCAACAATCGGGGTCCTTGTCGGATTCGGACAACACCCGCACTGGAGCTGAAAGTGATGTGATGCCGCTAGCTTTGAGGCGGGTTGCCCGCGCCGCAAATTCACAATAGCCGATGTCGTCGTTGCATCCGCTCGAGCCACTTTCAAAGAAGATGAGACGATGAGGGAGCGCGGCGGGTCAACAACCACCGCTAGGATGGCGGGGACGACTTGTTCCCGCTGGACATGAGACACTATGAGCCACCGGTAGCGCTACCACTGAATCCGCAAGAGAGTGAGTTGGACGCAGCACCGCTGCTAGACCCATGCCAAGGCAGCAGGGAAGACTCTGGTTGTTGGATCCGCGCAGGAATGAAATTCCACGTCTTGACCAAGGACCAACAAAGGGCGATCCAATCGACGAGCTCCTCATCGTCATCCACCGCGAGGAGGTCCCATTTGACACCATCTTCTTTGATCTGGATCTAGATTCAGACATGGCAACGGGGATGGCTAGGGTATGTGGCGGGGACGGGACTGTAGAGAGGAGAGGGCATGAGAGGAGAGTGAGAGTGAGCTAGGGTTAAGGTTTGCCCGTGGATGGGGTGGAGGGGATTTTGTGGGGTCTTCGTTGGGCCAAAAAAAGTCTAGGTCGACATGGTGGACATGCCCGGACAAGGTCTCACATTTGGACTAGGACTAGGGCGGTCTGAATTATCCGGCATATAGGGGAGATTTTGGGAGGTCTATTGGGTCACTGATTTTTGTCCGGACTGCCCAAAGGGTGATGGTGGAGGTTCCCTACGATCAAAGTGAGCCATTGCTCCTCCACCCCTCATTCTACAAAGATACTTAAATATACACTTAATTGCTTATTTGTATTTTTAGTCTCATCAATGTTTTCGGTCTAGCTCTGGAACTGCTAATAGGATTGTTTCCCACGTGAAGAATAATTAATTGCAACAAGATGTACGACATCAAATCTGCGGTTCAATAGCTGGTGGATTAGAGGTAAAACCATCCATTCGCATATTTTTGAATGTGTGCAATTCACAGTTCTACGTAATTATGGTGTCCATCATTTCATTTCGAGTACTCTTGTAGTCCCTCTATTTAGAAATAGATGATCTTGTAAACAATGTCACGGTTCTCACACAGGACATATACTATATTTCAGCTGTAACCTTTCGCGAGCATCTTTTTTATTTCTGAAAAATGTCGAATGTGCTTATGAGATTATTCCGAATCATGGCAAACTCCATACTTTCAACCAATAGCATCATTTAGAGTGAATAAAGTTCACCCTTTGCCGGAGAAAAAAATAGTGTCATGTGACGGTGGTGATGTGATGAGATGACTCCCCCGCCCATCATCTCGTGTATGTATGCACTTTTGTTACGGAATTCTTTTTGTAGTTGTTCGTGACGAGAGATCGTGTATTTTCTGGTTGTGTAGGGGGCGGAGCGTGATTACCACGCTGTAGCCGGGGACTTTTGGGAGCTGGGACGGCGATGCCGCCAAGGCAAGGAATCGAGAAGGAGATATGCGTTGACGTGTAAGCGACGTGACGGTGACGTGGAGATAAGGTTGGTTGCCCTCACGTGCAAGCATCCTCCTGCTGCCGCATTTGCAACTGACAGGTGAGGTCGCCGATACGGCCATGATTTGCCTTTGTTTTTTGTTACGTGGATACGTGGATACGGCCATTGCTTTCAGAACCAACGTGTCAGCTATACTCCTCAGTTCACATTAAAAAAAGGTGATGTCCTATTGCCACGTGAAATTTCATGTTGAAACGTAGCACGAGATGTGAGCTACAGATAAACAAATTCGATAATTCAATGCTGATTTTGGTTTTCTTTCATAGCTGTTTGAACTTGAACTTTCACCCGGCAATGAAACATCACCCTTTTAGGGGCTGTTCGGCATTGCTCCGCTCCACAGCCCCCCGAACGGAGTTGGCGGAGCGGTAGGTCAAAATGGTGGAGTTGCCATTTACCCGCTTCGCAGATTTCCGAAGTGGAGCATTATCGAATAGGGCCTTAACGTCCGTATTTGTTGAGATTTTTTTGAAACTTCAAATCATCGTTTCATCTGATTTCTACCCTAATCCTAAACCCTAAAACCTAAATCACCTTGGGTCCCGCGCGTGGTCCTCTACTGACTCATGTGTCCCCAACTTCGTCTCGTCTAAAAACTTTCAAAACTAATTTTCTGAAGATAAAAAATTGTCCTTGCAAAATTGATTTTCCTGAGAAGTCTAAAAACAGCACAAACAACTGAGCACTTAAATAATAGATTTAATCAAAAAATTTAATTAAAAGTATATGCCAAAATTATGCAATAATGATATAATTATAGAGTGAAAAGACAAAAGTTACAAACACATGTATTGACCAGCGAGCTCGTCGCCAGGGATGCGAAGACTCCATTTCCTCGCCGCCAAACATCCAAACTTTCTCCTCCTTCGTTGCAACCCGCGCGCAGACCCACCGCGTGCTGGACCAGAGCGTTCACACTTAGAGCATCTACAGCCGGATCTCTCAAACCCGTCTCAAACGCCCGGTAGGCCGCCCGGTCACTGTCCGCTCGTGAAAAACTGACCCAGACGGGTTCCTTAAACGGGTCTCAAACGTCCGGAATGACCGGCACCCCTCGTATCCAGCCCAAATATAGGGCCGATATGGGGGCGTCTAGGCGCGTCCTCCATGTCGGCTTGGCCTACTCGGAACCCACATATATTCTCATCCGGAAAAACCCTAGACACCAGTCAATCCGAACTCCACTTCACCCCCGTGCCTATTCACTCCACTTCCGACCCCCACTTCGACCCGATGGCCGACGACGGAAGCAGCGCCGGCTTCGGCGGAGAATCCGACGCCTCGACCATGGATGCGGAGGAGGTCGCCCTCCGCATCGCCCTGAGGCAGTCGCTGCTCGACCAAGGCAGCAGCGGCAGTGGCAGCGACATGTCTTCTTCCTCAGCGCATGTAGCCCGTCGATGCAGCACCTGCGACGTCCCGCCCGGCGTGCAGCTCTGCCCACTCCGTTCCTGTCGTTCAGATACGCCGACAACCTCCACCTATTCCGGAAGTGGTGCACCACTCGGACCTCGTGCCCGCGCAGGTGCCGGCGCGCACGGACGCCCGAGTCTGAGGCACGAGCAGCCCGCCGCGAGCGGCAACAGGCAAGAGGGCGATAGCGAGGGAGACGCTGACCACACGACAGTCACGCGCGACCGCGACGGTCGATCCCAATGCCGCACTCCTCGCGTCGGTCCTCCACCGCTCTCTCACAACAGCAGAGATGGATGCGCGGTGCCTCCGCTGCGAGAATGGCAAAGCACTTTGACTCGTCATCGAGTTATTGGAGCGCGAGGCAAGCAAGGAGACAGCGGGAAGGCGGCCCGCCATGCAAGGAACAGGACCGCCTGCTCCGCAGGCTGTCGGGCCGAAGCTGCTGCTCGGACTCCGACTTAACGAGCGGCTCCACCTCCAGCTCTGACGACGACGGACCACCGCACGCCGACGCCTACACGGAGTAGGGGCATAGCCGCATCGAGGACCGGAAGGTGAAGGGGCCGGCGAGGAAATGGTGATTTCCTCCGCCCTTCGCCCTTGTGTTTATATTTTAACTATGTTTTAATTAGTTTGTAGTATGGATTTGCACTGCTCCGATGAACTATGCTCCTTTTGTCCGGCGATGAAATGATGATCTGATGAACTGCGTGTGATGATCATCTTTTACGTAGCGTTGCATGCTTTTGCATGGTTTGAGGGTTCAGATATAAGGAATGTGGATGTACAAGTCAACAAATAAGACGTGTCCGGTCAGTGTCCGCGTTTGCGGGGGTTTGAGGGCTTGGATTTGCACATCGCGACTGTAGATGCTTTTAGAAACCGTGAGCAAATCTCCTTTGTTTCCGCCAGCTTCACGTCATCGTCGGTGCATAACTCCGCTTCCATCGCAGGCTTGCGTCCATCGCCATTCGCGAGCGGCAAAAGCGAAGAGAGCCGGGAGAGTGGTGACTGCTAGTGGGGAGGGCGTGGTGAATGCAAAGTAGGTGCGTGAATGCGAGTGGGTCAAATACTGAAATTGAATCGTGCAAAGTGTGTCCAAACTGAAACTGAAACTAGCATACTGAAACCGACACTTGCATACCGAAAACGCGCAAAATGAAGTGAAAATGAAATATTGACTGAAACTAGTTTTTTTTTGTTGTTGGTAAAAATGAAGCTTTTGCTGAACTAGTGTCTGAGCTGGTGAGTTGCTCTGAAGTGTAAAAGTGTCCAGTTTGCTCTCTTTCTTTGAATTATCTATTCACCTCGAAGGATCACTATCAGGAGCCAAGATCTCTAATTTTCGGCTCACCTCAGCCTATGAGCATAACTCTGCAAACTGAAACATAGAACTTGAGCAGGCAACAAATTCAGAACAAAGTTCAGACTTTACATTCATTTCAGAGCATTGAGTACAACATTTTCTGTCTCACTTTGCAAACAACTGAACCAGGCTGGCAACAACTACTATAAGCCATATAAATCACACTCACAATACACAGGAACTTGAATTTATTCATCTTCAGTTTCCTAGCCAGGGCTGGTCCAATATATTTTTGGGCCTGGGGCGATGTAAAATAATTGTTTTTCATATTAAACTTTTATACTTATTTTAAACTAAGTGTATCATATTACAATTGTAATTAATATTTTTTATTACTTAGCCACATAAAATGTTTTCAAATAACATTTATATTATTATTTGGTATGCATCTGTAATGTATATAATTGAATATTTTAATTTTACAAAATGAAAAATTTATGATGTACCAAAACTTTTCTTTATTGTTAAGACAATCTTTCATATTTGTTTTTCTTGTATTGCATAAACGGTGTAGTGTATACACATTTGCATATACATGCGTGTGTTCATATATCTTTTCATGTTATATTGAATATTATGATAGAGATTTATAAATTATAGACATACCAACAAATATTTTTATAGCAATTTCTAGTGTATATTAGGTGGTCATATTCATGGAAACTTCTAGGGCATAGAAAATGTGGCCTGCATGATAGGTTCAGTAATTCAAAGAACCAAAAATGTTGTTGATTATACTTTTACGCATGATTCGATTACCTAATGTGCTCGTCCAGATTCACTTGGTTTACTTTGGTGCAAATCAGATGCCTAGACATTTATCAAATTAAAAATTGTGCATTGGTTTAAACATTGAAATCGATATATCATAATTTTCATTATGATACTAAGACATGCATTGTAAAAGAGAGACTAATGTATTTGAACTCAACTCCGCAGTCGGATTGGTTTGCCTAAGCGTGGTATAACTTATCAGTATGTGGTGTGAACTTATGCTTATGCTAATTGAGGCTCTATTTTATCCATTGAATAATATTCCAGATGTAATGTATACTCTTTTTTTGGAGAGATCTCGCAAGCTTTATTGATTCAGAGAGATATTCATAGGTACAATAGTTGGGTTATGAGGATTGTCCAACCACACATCTCTACCTATGCCTAGATTATATGCATACTTTGCGAGATTGTGAGCCTCCAAATTGAAGTTTCTACGCTCAAAAATAAACTTGCAAGAAGAAAAACCAGAACTACGAGCTATTATTTCATGTGTGATTGCTGCGTTCGGTCCACTTGTTCCCCAGTTGATGTCATTAACTACTCCTTCGCAATCGGAAGCCAGAACCACATCATGAACATCCAGATCTTCTGCCAAAGCTAGTCCCTCTCTGTAAGAAAAGGTTTCTAAGACCATTGGATCAATGACACCTTCGTAGAACACTGCCGAAGACCCCAGGTAGTTGCCATTCTCATCTCGACATAGTGCAGCCACAGCTTCGCCCTTCTGCTCCGAGCTACTGCTCCATCACCGTTCACTTTGACAGTGTCGGTTCCCGAAGCGAGCAAGCGTTGAGTCCTGGCCGCCCGTGCTGACATGCTCACCGTCATGTTCACCTTAGGGATATGTTGCAAGTCCGCAAGGAAGTTGTTCACAAAAGAAATAGTTTGGTGCGGCGCTTGAAAGATTGCCTCGTACACAGCTTTTCGCCGAGCATACCAAATCGCTCAAAGTGTGACAACCATTGTTGTAAACTTGGAGTGATCCATCCTGCTGTATAATTCAAACAGCCATCTCTTTGCACTTGGTTCTTCTAGTTCTGCCATCGCTAGCAGCACATCTGCATCCAATAGTGCCCACACACACCTCGACATAGTACAGGAGATCAAAGTGTGCCGCCACGAGTCTTGGCATCCACACAAAGGACATGTGCCCTGGGTTGCCATATTCCTGTGGTGTAACACATCCGTGGTATGCAGCGAATGCCGTGCCAAACGCCAGATGAATAGTTTGATCTTCGAGAGTATAGGTATATTCCAAAGTGCCGACCAGGCTTTTCCTTCCTCCTGGCCTGCAGATGATCCCAATCTGCCCTCTAGCCACTCCTCTCGCTGCAGTTTTGTGCTTACCAAAAATCTTACTAGTGTAAGTTTTAGTTGGGCCCCTCCCCTCTTGGGGCCCGGGGCGGTCGCCCCTTTTGCCCGGCCTATGGGCCGGCCCTGTCCTAGCATTGGCCTTTGGTTCACGTCATCACGCAAATCACCATGCGGCAGTTTGGTGGGGTGAGAAAAAAGGTAGAAGAGAGATTTTTGTGTCCGAGGGGAGACGGTGTAAAGATCAGTCGATCTAGAAGAAGTGTTTCCCTATTCATATATGATAGGTTCTGTTCGATTAGTGCAAGTCACGCAAGGCTATTTTTGGCCAAAAAAAATATTCATATCTTCGCTTCTCATTTCGGCATGCAATGAGAGCAGTGTTTGGGTAGCAAAAAGATGCAGAGATACAGCATTGCAGCTTACATGTAAAGGACTCAAACAATATTCATAAACTTCCAACCACAGTTATATAGCCCCAAACCATTACGTAACAATGTTCGTAAAAAACAATTACAGTACTTAACAAATTATAAAAACTACAGCTAAACCCTAGCTAGATAGTTCAAGCTCTCGTAGGTAAAACCCAAGACTGTATGTATCTAGTAGCAGGCACCACCCCTGAGGGCGAGGACGAGGTGGAGCACGTCGCCGGCCTTGATATTGTAGTCCTTTGCCGCCTTGTCGTCGGCGAGCTGCTTGCCGGCGAAGATGAGCCTCTGCTGGACGGGCGGGATGCCCTCCTTCTCCTCGACGCGCTCCTTGATGCGGTCGACCGTGTCGGTGTGCTCGATGTCGACCTCGATCTCCTTGCCGGTGAGCGTCTTGACCTTGATGGAGAGGCCGCCGCGGAGGCGGAGCACGAGGTGGAGCGTCGACTCCTTCTGCACGTTGTAGTCGGCGAGCGTGCGGCCGTCCTCGAGCTGCTTCCCGGCAAAGATGAGCCGCTGCTGGTCCGGCGGGATCCCCTCCTTGTCCTGGATCTTGGCCTTGACGTTGTCGATGGTGTCGCTGCTCTCCACCTCCAGCGTGATCGTCTTCCCCGTCAGGGTCTTCACAAAGATCTGCATCTTTTCTCAAAGGCGAGGTACAAGACTTGGGTCCTCGACGAAGCTTTAGATTCAGCTTCGATCTCTCTAGCTTCTAGGTTGCTTGAGAGTTGAGATCGATGGGGCCGTGTGGACTATATATAGATGGAAGCGCGTACGTGGCCGTGAGCTCTGCGTTTGCTCGACTCGGGTTTGGAATCCGATCCCTGCGGTGCCATGATCGATTTCCTGCGCGAACTCTGCAACGATGTCGTTTCGTATTGGGCACATTTTGGGCCCAGCACGTACGGCCCATGGAAAGTGAAAAGGCGATAACTGCGCGATTTTGGACGCGAGGCAGCCCAAGTTGAGGAATAGGCCTGGTTGAGCCCAACCCGGATCGGTAACCAGACAACCCCAGGCCCAGCCGTACCTCCACTGCACCTTCCAACCCACCCACGGCAGCTTCCATGGCGAGGGACGAACCCTCCGCCGCCGCCGTGGACGTCGCCGACGGCGACTCACCCTCCTCCAGCCCAACCCTCACGCGCCTACGGGAAGCACTCGCCGTCCTCTCCGAGGTAACTGGTCGCCCAACTAACCATCTCGAACTCGGCACTTCTCCACGCCTCCCCCCCAAACCGTAAGCTCCTGCCCTGCTCCAGGCGTTCGAGTCCGGCGACACCGCCTCCTCCGACGCAGCCGCCGCCGCCGTCGCCGAGATCCTCAGCCCGTCCGATGCCGACGCGTCCGCCGCGCTCTCCGAGCAGATGCTCCGCGAGGTCCACGCGTTCCTCTCGCGCCCGTCCTCGAATCAGGTCGACAGAGTGCCACGGTGCCTTCGACTGTTCTTGTCTTCGGCCGCTGAAATTGCGTTCCGTTTTATCCTCCTGATTCCGCTGCTATGCTGTGATAGATGGCCATTGACGCGCTGTCTCTAGAGCTTCCCAAGCCAGTGGCGAAGCTGGGTGCTCGGATGGGGAATTGCCGGGACATTGCCAGAGCAATCATTGAGTTCTTTGCATCGAATTGCAGCCCAAGGGACATGCTCTGCATCCTCTGCGAGGTCAGTTCCGTAATTAATAAATAAGCAGTTCCCACACTTGGAAACTTGAAGCTCCTTTTACCCACGACTGGAAAATAGATTATTTCCTATATTTAGGATGGCTAGTCTTTACACCGTGAAGCTTTTTAAACATTTTAATTATGTTAATGTGTTGACGATGTTTGTTGCAATTTTAATTCTATTAATGTCCAAATGTTCTTTCAATGGAAGATTATATGTTTGTAAAAGGTTGGGGGGGGGGGGGGGATAAGTAGGAGCATCACTGCACAAACTTAATCTAAGTTCTGACTGTAGATTTTGTAAGGGAGTGAAATTTTGGCGTAGCTATTCTGTGTTTAATTTTGTGCCTATGCTGATTTCTGCACTTATGTGATTGATACCTGCCTGGGCTCTGAGATGATTGCTTTATATGTTTTTTCTTTTCCTTAAAGAGACACTGGTAATTTTAAACTCTTTGGTTATGAATTGATGCTGTGTGTCCAGATCTATGAAGTATCTGGTGCACTGGGCTTTAGCACCCAGTCATTCTTAAGCAGCTTCTCATATTCTCAAAATGCTAATATCATCATCCTTTTCTTTCTCTCTAGCTGATGCTCAGTTCTTTACTGTTACCTGCTCACCCATTTTGTTCATACTATTACCTTTATGTTGATGCAGGCATTAGATACACCAGTGGCATTTAATGGATCAGCATACCTTGTTATTCTACTAGATGGGCTTGCCAGCAGTATGTACATTATCTTATATTAACACTTCTACAGATTCCACATTAATTATTTGTTCTGCTAATTGGCAACAGTTTCTTGCCTTGAAACTTCAGCCTGATACCCTCCTTACATTCTGTCTGTACATAGGATAGGTTAGATATATACTCCCTCCACTCTAGGAACAAGGCGTAATTTTTTGTTTTGCTAAGATCATGGAGGTGCTGTGCATCTGAATTGTTTCCCATCTTACCTAGCCCTCATTAATGAGCAAGATCATTTGTAGATTATCCTGGCTGGACACTTAGCGTCTCCTCATCGAACCATGGCCATGTACGGCTGATTGACGAGCAGTGATAATTACATCCATTGTTTAGTCCACCAGTGCACAAATTATAGAGAAGGGGTATTTTTGGGAGGCCTAGTGCTAAACTACCCTTGCTCCTTCTTTCCAGGAATTTTGACAAAAGAAAATTATGCCTACTTTTCAGGAATGGAGGGAGTACATGCTAGAGATATGTTGCACACCTGCCGTCTATTTTTTTTACTGATTAACATCATATGGATTTGAGTTCTTGATAGCTAATTGTTCTTTCGACTAGCGCTTACTTTGATTCAGAGGAGACATATTGAGCAAGTAAAGGTCGTACTTCCTGCCATCCTTCGAGTTATGCATGCTAATTTATCAGAATATGATGGGGAACATAGAATGAGTACTGTTGATCTGTTCAGTGCAGCCCTCCGTATTGGCAATGCTATACAAGAAATGTGCAAAACAATGGTTTGTTGATTTAAATACAATTCTGTTGACCATCTCATTTGTTCTATTGATTCTGAGTTTTTTTTTGTTCACTAAAAGGTAAACCACAGGAAGGAAGAGTTATGTTCTATACTTGGTCTATACGCCCTTCAAAACATAGTGAGTACAAAATGGATGTTATTTCTAGAATATCCATGTATGTTCATCACTTTGATATACAAGGCTCTTTTGCAGGCTCTTGTATCATCAGAAAGCAAACATCAGAATATTCTATCTACTTGTGGTTCAGTTGTTCTTCAATATTCTAAATTTCTTATGTTTTGCGGCTTCACCTATTTGGGTCTTTTAACTGGTAATGATGTGACCTCAGCCACCACTAAGCTTTCTAAAGGTGACTCATCCAAATTATTCCCATTTTTCTGGTTCCTTGGAATAGTTGTATATTATGTTTGCTTCATTGCTAACTGATGCATATGTCTGTGAAATGATGTAGAAGAGGACGACAATTTTCTGGACTGCTTTTCTTCTGCTATGGACGGTGCAAGTCTTGTAGGTTTGATAATCTTTCCTATCACATCACTTCCACTATTATTTAGAAGCTGTTTGGTCACATTCTTGAGCTCTCTTACAGTTGTGTGGACATCTATGCATGATGACATGTCAAAATATGCTGGAGCAGAGTTTGAATCAGCTCTGAAAGAAGTTCAAGACAATTGTATTAGGAAATGGGAAGCAATTAACATGTTTAGATACGTCTTGTCTTCAGTTAATTACTCATGGGCAATCAAATCTCACAGTCTGGACTTATTGTTGACTCTAGTTGATGATAAGTGTAGTGAGGAAACCAACGATCATGTAGATTTCCCATATTCCACTCAAATTTTTGCCACACTCAAGGTAATGTTTGCACTTTCTTAGAGATGAGTTGATATATTCGCAAATATTGTATTAACATTATAAGTATTTCCACAGGCCATTGAAAGAGTCATGATAGCTGCCCCAGATACGTTGATGCGGAAGAAAGCCTTTTCTGCCCTGAAAAGGGTATGTATCTTAAAATTCACATTGTGTGTGCAAAGAGAATATTATTTAGTCTGCCAAGCTTCTGTTTTCATTATTTTTCGTTCACAATAGATCATAAATTCATTTCATGTAATTTCTTGTGGAATAAATATGAAAATTTAATTGTTGCCATTTTGTGCTCATGACATAGTAATACAGCAAAATTGGTTGTATTCAAATTTTGCATAACCCTCTGTAGTCTGTAGTCTACTGTGGCACTGTCCCTTTTTTTTAACATGTACATGTGTTCACTATAAATCCTATCAGGTTATTTCAGCGGTGCCATCCACTCAGAGATTTGATATCTTACAGGCCCTCATCGAGAATAGTATGTTCCCCTCCTTGGTAAGAGAACTTCTCATATCCACTATTCTTTGGAATGTTTGAGAGCACCAACTTGTCGATGCATGAGATGTATATGTAGGCAAAAGAGAGAATAAATAAATAATCATACTACAGCATTATGGACTCCAGTTTCTCAGTTCCTTCATGCAGCCTTATCTTATTGGACATGTTTCTTGTTGATATGAACTTCATTTTTGAACTCCATCCTTCAAATCCTGGCTTATGTTTACTTTGTTTATTGTTCTTTCAGACTGCAATTCTTTTAGATCTGGTGAAGAATGAAGTTTCGAGAGAGAGCCGTCGAGCTGATCAGGTTAATGGATCTGATCGATCACAAGATGCTGGGGGATCACCACCTTGGGCTTCTCAGGTGCTTGAGTTAGTGGAGCTGATCTTGAGGCCTCCAGAAGGTGGTCCTCCTTGTCTTCGTGATCACAGTGAAGAGGTACCCTTTTCTTTTGTTCCTTGCTGTGTTTAAAGCTGTACACAGAGGTGGTTGGTGGGAAGCCTTGATTGCTCAATGTTGAAAAGTTGGTGGGTTAGCTTCCTCAAATCAGTAATTGGACGTCAGTGTCTTCATTGCACAAACTCAAATACGTAACACACCAGCAGCACATCTTTTCCTAAATGCTGGCTCAGTTTGTGGTTGCTAAACTATGCTGTGTTATGCTTACTTTATAATTTGCTGTTGAAAGTTAGACACAAAAATAGGTGAAAGCAAGTCAATAAAACACTAAATAGGCATAAGCTGGGTGGACAAATTTAAGGACCCTGATAAGTGTGACACGTCAGGTATGAGCACAGGGCAACTCCGAACGTTTTCGACGGCAAGTTTAGTGACGCGAGGATGGCAACTTTAGTTGGCAAGCATGGCAACTTTCGTGCTTCAGTTTATTTTTCACAGAAAGTTGCCGTGTGTCCTTGGAATTTGCCGTCCTTGTGTGATTAGAATTGTCATCAAAAAACGTCAGGGCCGGAGTGCCACGCACCTGACGTGTGGCACTTATCATTTGGGAAATTTAATTGTCATAATCCATTGCAATGACATTCGTCTGCGAGTGACTTATGATAGAGGATTAGTTGTGTAAATTTAGTATGTTTGAAGACTGCAAAGACCAGATTGACCTGGTTTGGGTGAATAAGTAAGCAAAGATTTGGGTAAAAATTGTTATCTTGGCCTCTCTGTATTCCTCCATGTTGCTAGTGCTCATGGTGCCAACTTTTGTAGCACTCCCCCCTCCTTGATAGCCTCGACATCCTTTTTCCACCACCACGTGTCTTTAAGTTCTTGCTTCTTACCTTTTTCGTCACCCCAAGTACCTCCCTAGCTACCTTCCGAATGCAAAAAGCCATCTTCACCCACATACTATCTGCTGTTCCTTCTTCGCCCCATGGTCCTTCTGCAATCATCCTCTCCTTAAGGTTTGCTGTGCTTCCCCTTTGAGCTTCCACCACTTTGTTCTTGTGATTTTGGCACCTTTGTCTAGGATAGGGTGCCACTCAGACTGGTAAGCTAACCCACTGAGAGTCGCAATCCAAAATGTTTGCAAGGGAAATTCCCAATCTGGCAGGGTAAGGCTGAAGCAACCAGAAGTTGTTCTTGCTCCTCTCATCTGATAAGGATCATTGATGATTTGACATAATTGATACAGAGACCAGAGGCCATACCGAAAATTGGCAAAGCTTCTCTGACGAAGGCAAAGTCAAGAGAAGTTGGCCTGATGAGGACCACATCATCAGCGTAAATCAAGAGCCTCTGAAGCGGAGAACAGCCCGGCATATAACTAATGATGCCTGCTGATTCTTCCTTGATAACCATGGCTGTCAACGCCTCCATCCAATGACGAGGAGGGGGTGATTGGGTCACCTTGATGCAAACCACAAGCATGCACTACCTTGGCCCCACACTTACATCCACGACGATACGGGTGCTGGCAGAAGAGAGGGGAATGGCGATCTAAGTTCTCCAGCTATCCCTAAATCCTTTGGGACGTAGGATCTCAGACAAGAAATACTAGGAGGGGCGTGGGAAATATTGAGCTTAAGAAGCACCTTTAGCCTTTCGTTTATGAAGTTTGTGCGCAACTTACCGGACCAGGATCAAGTTATCATGCAGATCGTGACCCTTAATTAACGGCTTAACGCTGATTGCTTTGCACTAACAAGCTCACTGTGGGGCTGAAGCCGCACCACCAACAACTTAGAGAAGCTATGTACTAAGCTAATCGTGTGGTAATCTCCTACCTCATGGCGTCAGAGCTCTTGGAGACCAGGGAGATGAGAGCTTGATTAAGTTCTCCTCACATTGGCTACTATGTGTAGAAGTTTGGTGTTAGCATCTCCTTCCTGTAGCCACTGCAATCTAGAACACCGTCAGGCAATCGTGCGTTCCAGCGAAGACAAGCCGAGAATGGAAGCTTCAAGGATCTTCTCAATCATATTTCCGCCGGGAACTGAAGCCTTGAGTGCTGAGCAGCATCTAAACCCAGAATCACTGCGTCGGCAATCACTTGCCGCGTTTCTAAAAAGAGCGATCCAGAACGCTTGTAGGGGTCAGCGATTGCTGGACTGCACCTCCACGCCTCCTTGATAGCCTCCTTAAATCCTTCCAGCTTGGCCCAGAACATTTCACATCACGCTTGGTGGAAAAGTCTGCATTTAAAGGGAGATGAAAAGGAAAATGATCGGAGATAGCAGTTGATAGCACCTACAGTAGGCAGTAAGGATAAAACAGTTCCCAGTCCACTGTCCTTTTTTTTAGGGGTGCCCAGTCCACTGTCTATGATGATATTTTGAGCATTGACGTCATTTCTCCAAGCATGCGTTTTCTAAGTGCTGGTAAACTGCTTTTATTTTCCTGTTCTTGTCCTGCTAATTTCACTTAGCTAGTATTCTATACTTTATGCCTATAAAACAATCTGATGTGGTCCCCATTCTCTGTCTGTAAGCAGGTATTATCTGCTCTGAACTTGCTCAGATTGATTCTGATAATAGATTCAAGAGGTAACTGTTCTTGCAAACCCGTGATGTATTGCTCTTGGCAGAGCGAATCCTGGAATCGACCAACATTTTGTGTGTTAACAGAAGTTTTCCCTTTTTTTATCATTAGGATCCAGATCAGCCAAAATGTTGCGGGATGAAAAAATACGAGCCGTGTACTCAGAGTGGCTGATCCCACTAAGATTAATTATTACAGGGATTCAATCCGAACTCGAGAAAGGCGGCGGTGAGGATGAAAATCAGATGTTGTGCTTGTTAAATCCTGTTCAATTCGTACTTCACCGCTGCATTGAGCTGGTGGAGGAAAAAATGAAGGGTTTGTAATGCTCGAGCAGTGTTGCCTTGGCCAGGAAATGTGAAATTTCACTCATCAGTATTCTGAATCCATTTCCTCCATTATTTATGCCGTATAGACATCCTCTGCTGCGAGTATACGTAAATCCTCAATGAAATGTTGGACTATATGTGGTTGTTTCATCCCAGTCACTGTGTATGGGCCTCGTGCAGTAGAAAATATCACTATTCTCTTTTTTTAGTGCAAATATCACTATTTTCGATGCTTAATGACTTGTAGGTGTTATTTTCCTACTTTCTCTTCATATATGCCACGAGCGTAGAGTACATGAGAAGGCCGCAGCCCGAGTCGCCTAGGTTGACCAGGAATAGATCGAGCCACCTAGGTCACCGGCAAAAAAAAAGATTGAGCCACCTAGGTGATTTTTCTTTCCTCTCTCCCAACTCCCAAGAAGAATTGGGAAAGCCTTCCTCCCCTTGATCTCCGCCGTCGAGCTCGTGGATTCGCCCTCCTTCGCCTGCTGCTCCGGCGGCCGGTGGCGGGGAGGAGAATCCTGGTGTATCGGCTCCCACTAGTTGATTGGTAGGGTTTTAGTCCTCGCAAGGGCAGCTTTTGGACGGATGGTGGCGCTCCTACGAGTTAGTCATTTGGACTCTGATCCTCCTTAAGTTCATCCATTGGGACGGATTAGACGGAGCTCTTGCATAGATTCCTGCTAGCTCCTTCGGGCGACGAGGTTAGGGTTTCTCGTCGTGCATATGCAACGATGGCATTTGGTGTTTAATTCTTCAGATCGATTTAAGAATTCAACGGCGACGGTTGCGGCTCCGGGGGGCTAGGTCTTAGGGGCACGTGCACGAAGACTTATCGACTGTCATTGAGGAGGTCAGGCCGGCTCCGGTATAGGAGCAGCGACAGCAGCGCATCGACGGCTCATTCTGGAGCGGCAATGGTTGTTCGGTGGTCCATAGACCTCTCGTGAATCTTTATTATGTTTGAGGTGATTTGTACTTATGGTGAATCTTTATAATAGATCTGATAACGTCGTAGTCGTAATGGTTCGACCTCCCCTGATGATTCGACCTCTCCAGCCTCGTACGTAACTTCTGCCCGTGAAGTGAAAAATCGGACCTCCTCACAACCCCTCCGCGCACGATAGAAAAAAAAAAAGAAAAAAAAACAACCCAGACGTACGCACGTACCAACTCCCACCCCCTTCCACCAGACCCCTCGCTATCGATCCCGTGTCTTGCAGAGAGGAATCGCCGCCGCCGGCCTCCTCCTAGATTGGAGCGGTGAATCCGCATCTCATCTCTTCATCACCGAGTCCATGAGGTGCTCGATGTGGCAGGGACGACGAACACGAGCGCCGCATCAATAGCAGCGATGAACGATGGCCCAGGTAATGCCATCTCCTTACCCTTGCTCCACCACATCTTCTCACGCCAACCAGTGGATATGCAACTGCGGCCCAGACTTGGTGGCCGAGCAGCAGCGACCTCGACGCGGCACATGCGTGGTAGCTGATGCACAGCACAGCGACCGCGACCAGGACGCGGTGGCGGGAGAATGGCGACGGCTGCCAAGACCTGGCGTGACGGCGATGAAGATATCGACTCTGACGACTCGCCTCCGTTCAACAGTGCCCTGCTTTTCCGCATCGCCTCCGTCAAGCATCACCTTCTTTTCCGCGCGCACATCACCTCGGTCACTGGTAAACCGCTGTATCTCTGTACTCTGCTGGCGATCTGGATTTAGGAGCTCTGGGATTCGGAGAATGCACAGGCTGGAGTTTGGGAATAGCTCGGGCTTCCTGCAGAAGACGATAGGTCTTGTTTGGTTTTTTTTTAGAAGAATGAATCTGATTTGGATGAGACTAATCAGTACGTCATGTGGGCCTCCAAGCGAAATTTGTGGTGGGAACTTTCCTTCCATTCATCTTCTAATCGGATTTTGATATTTGTGCCATTGATTTGAGTGCTGATGAAGAGCTTTCTATGGACGAAGAGTCAACAATGCATTGGCATTTTCCAAGTCCATTCCCTGCTTTTAACTATTCAACTTTCTTCTCTTTTTTTTTGAAGAACTAACTTCTTTTCTTTGTGAAAAAACTATTCAGGAATCGGAATCATCGAATTCATGAACTGCTCATCGAATTCACCCCACCGAACTCAATTCGTAGGCACTACCGAATCGCAAATCCCAAACCCGAATCAGTGGACTGCGAATCCGGTAACTATGGCAGGGATTGACAAGTGGCAACAGACGTCTGGTGGCGTAAAGGACGACGGGTGGTGGTAGGGCTATGGGAGGAGCAGGTAGATGAAGGAGGTTGCCTGTGGAAATCTGGCATGTGGCGGCATAAAGGTATTATGGTTTGATGTTTGCTTTTTACCTAGATGAATACTTATAGCACTGAATCTATGAATGTAGGCATAAAGGACGACGGGTGGCGGTAGTGCTATGGGAGGAGCAGGTAGGGCTATGGCGGTATAAAGGTATTATGGTTTGATGTTTCTTTTTACCTAGATGAATACTTATAGCACTGAATTTATGAATGTAGATTTATAGTATTGTGTTTTTGATGTTTACTTATTGTCGTAATCGCATGTATAGGTTGTGTAGAAATCACTCAAGTCTGCTTTTTATTGTGGAAGCTCGTTGTATGTGTAAAATTACTTATACTGTTGGTCCCGGCGCACGGAGCCTACAAGACGCCGAATGTTCCTGCTGCTGCTGTAAGCATTTCATTTGATTATGTCTTCACCTGCTGCTACTGTGAACATCAATTATCTTTACTACTGAGTCTATCATATTTTGGTATGTTGATGGCAGTACCAAGCAGGAAAATACCAGAAATAAGTTCAACTTGGGGAAGAACATGAAGATGATGAACTCGCTCGGCGGCTTGTACCGTGTTTTGTGCTGGAGGAACATAAAAATCTCCGTTTCCTTGTTACTTTATTCTGATGGTTTATTTGCCATATGTTAGATTGGCGAGAGGTGGGGTACCAGAAAGAGGCGACGTTAAAATCGGTGCCAGTGACGACGACAGTGGACACGATGAGCTTGGCGACAGCGGCTGCCGCAACATTGTTGTGCTTGGAGCCCATGCTATCCGAGCTGGACAATGCCAATAGCTCAGTCCTTTTGCGTGTTCATTGACAAGTTGTCCGTACAGTACCTTGGCGTCAACAACCACGGCCATGATGACGGAGTCATGCTGGCCGATTGCCCTGCTTCCATGCACCGAGCAGTTTACTGGTTTGAGATGACCATGAGGACTGATGGGCTCAAGGGGTTGAATCGAGTTCACCACATGTGGTGGCAACCTGGGTGAGCTACCTTTTGTTGGTCCTTTCTGCTATTTGGTATCTCTAGCCTGGTTTTAGTGCTCTGACAGCAATTAGCAATGCTAAACTTGAGACCAAAAGGAGTTGTAAGAAGAAAGGAGTTGTAAGAAGTGTTCCTTAGAAATTGTACACTAAACTGCTTGCACATTTTCATGCATGTTGGCACTCATCTTGGAGCACAATTAAATGGAAATCAGTAGCAAAAATACAATCTGCATAGTGGTAATCTAATCCTAGAATTTGGCTTCATTTATATATTTCGAAGTGGTTGCATGATTTCATATTTTGCGTACTATGTTCACACTGTAACTTCTAACCTGGGATTTTAAGTGCGCGAACATTTGATATGGGTTACAATTGAAACTTACATTCGTTCTACTGAATAGAAGAAGTGGCTTCTGATCGTACTAAAATTTCTTAAGAGCTATAGTAACTTTATTCTGTAGCAATCAGTTAATTAAGAAGTGATATCTTCCCCTTGCTTTGAAGTGAATGCAAATTTCGGGGTATACTCCTATTCATTGCAAGCATCACTAAGCGCAACTTCTGGAACTTTAATTTAATCAAAAGAATACTGAAAAATACTATTTGCATTAATTTTCTACTCCCTTTGGTACACCATGTCATATAAATGTGATGCAAATTGTTGTAGGTTCAGTTTTACATTCTCCTCCTTCCCAGATCACAAGTGTCTATTTCAATATATTCCCTTTTTTCTATTTTACAAAATACACTTTCCACCATGGAAGTGACATGTGTTATTCCTGAGAACTGGTTTAGTTTGAGTTGATACCATTTATTTTTTTCTTTCCCATTATTTTTAACAACATCTCCTTGATTCATAGGTCGTACTTTCTGCTAGACTGTTTTATTTTCTTCATTGGAAGACTTATGTAATACTTGATGTCTTTTTTGTAATAGAAACTTCATCTTTGCTTATAGTTTTGTTGGTGTTGTTCTGCGCATGATTCCTTAATTCGAATAGACAGTTAAAATTATGATACAATATCATATCATTCTTTTGGGAATATCAAAAGAGTAACTTTAACTTCTGAGGACACGTGCATTTTTGACTGCTCTTTGTAAACCAGAACATAAGAAAACCAACAGCCAGTTAAAGATTAGCCAGATTAACGCAAGTGATTTTTTGTCTTGTTTAGTGATATGCATTTCATCAACTATTGTTTATCGCCATTGCCGGATGTAGTGATACTCCAAATGGAAATGAAGTGGTCAAAGTGGACAATTCTCGCCATATGGCTTGATTACCGTAAAATTTACTACAAATCTTGACCTCTGTTGTGTTGCAGTAATTTCCTCAAGATTATCTTATTAGCATGCTATCGTTTTTACAACCTGACAAAAATAGGTGAATTGTTGAACTTCAGACTGCAATGGAGGTGCACTGGATGAACCGGAGGTGATCATTTTGGCCTGTGCACGTATGTTCTTCTGTTAGGTCTAATGCGGTCTTCTTAATAGATCAAACAACCACATATAATATTTGATAAAGCTTTCTTCTTATAAACATTTTATATGCATAATCGAAATCCAACCCTTTGTTGTGGCACAAACACACTGACATCCAAAGAATGGATTAAGTGCTAGGGAGAAGGGAGGGCCAAGATGAGCTGTGTAGGTGTCCTTGGTGTAACTAGAGCATTCTTTGACCTTGTTAGAGACTTAGTGATAGAGCAATAAATTGTTTTGTTAGGATAATAAATTGTGTGTTAGGTTATTCTTTTATATGGGTGATTTTAATCCCAAGGTAGGAGTGTTTGTACAAGTGGAACTATGAGCTCTCATGCAATGTTTAGAAAAAAAATAGGCTCCTCTTTGGGATTTCTGACGTATAACATTGCAAAAAACAAATTGGGTATCAGTTGAATTATATGAATGTTGTGGTGTGCAGTTGCAAGCCATATGAAGTTAGTGGCATTGGGAATGACTTTGGCAATCTGGCATACTTGGAGAAAACACATGCAATTTTGTAGCGGGGCTGGGAATAGCAATGGTAGTTTGCAGGACTTGGAGAAAATATGGCAGATTCGGAGCAGGGTGACAACATACCAAAGGACAGTGTGATGACCCAAGAGCTACAGCCCAGGGCTCGCCATAGATTTATTTGTTGGTCTGTGGCAACGCACGGGCATTCAACTAGTAAATCTACATAGTAAAATAGATCCTTCCAAGGTTTCTCTGGTCTTGTTTTAGTAGATTTTATTTTACTATGTACACCCTAATTGGAAGGATTGTAGTACTCCACGACACATGCATAACACAACGTCTTCGTATCCTCGCTTTTCTGAGCCTACGTGAGCAATATGACCTGATCAATCAGACGGTGCCAAGCTGTCACGCCGAGAGACGAGTGCCGCATGTTCGCTCGTTGGGTTTGCCGATTGTCCATACTCATTGCATTGTACTGGTTGATCGGCGCGGTTTGGAGAAGCGGGAGAAAAGAGATGTGGTGGTGCATTTGTTTTTTTTTCAAAAATGAAATCATCTGTATGGATGGAAAAAAAATCTGACACCGACGGGCCCTTACGAAGAAGAGAAGGTCAAATAAAGTATTCATTGCTCGTCCATACTTGTTGCATTGCATCATAGGATCTATGAGATTTGCTTGTTGAATCGCACTACTGGATCTATGGGATTGGCAGAAGCAAGAGAGGAAGACGTGGCACGGACTCATTTTTTCAAAATTGAAATTGTCTTGATGAATGAAAAAGAGAACACCGAACCACTACGAAGAAAGAAGGTAGGGGAGAACATATGTTGCTCGTCCATACTTATTGCATCGCACCAGAGGATCTATGGGGTTTGCTTCTTGAATCACACCACATGATCTACGGGATTGGGAAAAGCAAGAGAAAAGAAGAGGTGGTACGGACTCATTTTTTCAAAATTGAAATTATCTAGATGAATGAAAAAGAGAACACCGAACCACTGCGAAGAAAGAAGGTAGGGGAAAACATATGTTGCTCGTCCATACTTGTTGCATCGCATCACAGGATCTACGGGGTTTGCTTGTTGAATAGCACCACTAGATCTACGTGATTGGGAGAAGCAAGAGAAAAGAAGACGTGGCACGGACTCAGTTTTTTCAAAATTGAAATTATCTGGATGAATGAAAAAGAAAACACCGAACCACTACGAAGAAAGAAGGTAGGGGAAAACATATGTTGCTCGTCCAAGCTTGTTGCATCGCACCGTGAGATCTGCATAATTAGGAGAAGTTAGAGAAAAGAAAGGTTCTCGTCCATACTTATAGCGTCACACTGCTGGATTTACGCAATTGGGTGGAGCAAGGAAAAAAATTGAAAAAATAATATCATCATAAGTTATTGGGGGAGAAGAGGGGGGGAGGGGGATCAAAATCATCATAATTGTTTTTGGGAAAGCGAGAGAAAAAAATAATCAAAATCATTTGAATAAACAAAAACATGAGTGGGAGAAGCAAGAGGAAAACATTTAAGAGTGTTGTTAAAAAAAATTAAAAGAAGCGACTGTACTGGCAAAGCTAAGAGAAAAAAATTAAAAACATAATTGGGAGAAGTTAGAAAAAGGTGCTAAAAAATAGGCAATATCATATGAAAGAAGAAAAGTCATCATTTTTGAAGAAGCGAGAGATAAAAAAATCAAAATGATCTAGAAAAACAAAAAGACCAACCGTGTACGTCTA
The DNA here is from genome assembly GCF_003073215.2 of Triticum urartu. Classification (NCBI taxonomy): domain Eukaryota; kingdom Viridiplantae; phylum Streptophyta; class Magnoliopsida; order Poales; family Poaceae; genus Triticum; species Triticum urartu. The sequence continues at coordinate 89,484,192 of NC_053028.1, read as the reverse complement.
CACGGATCTGACAATCGTATAGCACTAGGCGAACCCAATAACCATACGTCGGCCTTTTACCTCCGCAGACCCGTTAGATCAGAGCTAACTGATTCGTGACCGCATCGTTGGTGACAACCGGGTCAGTGCCAGCGTATTTAAGCAGCCAAGTTGCCTACCAAGCTTGCGGTGTGGTATTAAGGGCATCTTCAGCCACGCCCCCAACAGGGCCTTTTAGGCCATTTTTTCGGCGCCGGCGTTAAAAAAATGGCCCAGTCGTGTCCCCAGGACACCGAAAATTGTCGATTCGAACCTTTTTTCCGTCCGGCGGTCACAGGCCGAACCCGACGCGCTGGGGAGCAGTTGGAGGCTCCGACGCTAGGGAAAAGCATGCCTGGCCCACACCGACAGGGGAAAAGTCAAGGTTTTCTTCCCCCGACTCGCCTCGCACCCCCCGCGCCCTCAGCCACCACTAGCTATATCCCGGCGACGGCCGCCGCCCTACTCTGCTAGATAGCCATTCCCCGCCGGAAAATACAGCGCTTCATGGCGGCAGCCCCTCCCACAGCAGCTGGGCGTTTCCGGCCGCGGAGGCGCGGTTTAACGGCGGGTACACGCCCACCGAGCGCAAGGTGTTCGGCGTTTGCCTGCCTCGGCGATGGACTCGGATGAGGAGGAAGAGTTCGCCGCGCTGCTGGAGGAGGAAGCCGCGGCCGACGTCCAGGAAGAAGAGCATCTCATGGTGCTCGCCGCCCTCGCCCAGCTGCTGGCGAGCAATGAAAAGCCGCGACGAGGTGGCTCGGCGCCGGGGCGGATGAAAGCAAAGAACCGGCATCGTCTCCAAGGCTACTACATGCTCTACTCCGACTACTTCGCCGATGCTCCACTTCATGGCGAGAGAACATTTCGGCGCCATTATCGGATGAGCCGAAAGCTCTTCCTCAGGATTGTGAATTCCATCCGGGAGTTCGACAACTACTTCAAGTGCAAGATGGATTGCACTGGCGCTCTTGGATTCACCTCCATCCAGAAGTGCACGACAGCGATGAGGATGCTTGCATATGGAGCTCCCAGTGATTCACTCGACGACTATGGGCGCATGGCCGAGTCCACCAGCATAGAGTGTTTCTACAAGTTCTGTCGGGCAGTGGTGGCAGTGTTTGGGCCACAATACTTGAGAACACCCAATGCGGAAGACACTGCTCGGATCCTAGCCCAGAATGCAGCAAGAGGATTTCCTGGGATGCTTGGAAGCATCGACTGCATGCATTGGAAATGGAAGAATTTCCCATTTGGTTGGCAGGGGATGTACAAAGGCGCCAAAGGCGGTTGCAGTGTGGTGCTTGAGGCGGTAGCCACACAGGACCTCTGGATTTGGCACTCCTTCTTTGGTATGCCAGGAACTCACAATGACATCAACGTGCTGCAATGCTCTCCTGTTTTTGCCAAGCTCGTTGAGGGCCATTCTCCTCCGGTGAACTTTCGAGATCAATGGGCACCAATACAATAAGGGGTACTATCTAGCTGACGGCATCTATCCGAGATGGTCGACATTTGTGAAGACGATCTCAAACCTTGTGGCAGGAGGCAAGAACGCCTGGTTTGCGAAGCTTCGGGAGGCTTGCAGGAAGGATGTCGAGTGGGCATTTGGTGTGCTCCAATCTCGATTTGCTGTTGTTCGGTACCCCGCTCAGACCTGGTCCAAAGATCAAATGTGGGAGACTATGACTTGCTGTGTCATCTTGCACAACATGATCATCGAGAGCGAACAAGAAAACCCAGTGTTTGACACTGAACCATACTACAGGCAGGGTTCTCTAGCCGAAGTTGATCACCAGCTACCCCACGTCAAATATGGGTCTATTCTCGCCCATATTGGCTCTTTATTCGTCGAAATTAGGCTGCAAAGTGAGCCAATTTCGGCGCCTGGGGACGACGACTGGGCGCAAAACCACCCTAACGCCGATTGTATTATCGGCTCGCCCTCAGGAGACGATTTTTATACGTGCTGGGAGAGCCAACGGGTGAAGATGCCCTAAATAACGGCGAACAGATCGGTCTGCTCGTTTCCGGCGCACCAGCAGCTGAACGCTCGCTGGGCCACCCTCGCCCTCGGTCCACTAGCTAAGTTGGGCCTCTAAAGAAAATAAAAGTAGCGATTTGTTTTTTTTTTGAGCGGAAGAAAAATAGCGACTTTGGGCAATCCTAATTTCCGCCCGCGGGGCGGTAAACTGTCGAGGAAAGGCCCGCAGCGGAGCGAGTTGGGGCGGCCCACTACGAGGTTTGCATAATTACTTCGTTTGCTACTGTTTCTTTCTTTGTTTTGTTTTCTTCCATGTTATGGTTTCTCTTTTCTTCTCTTGCGGTTTTTCTTCCCGGTTTTTTGTTTTTCTGTTTTGGTTCCCTTTTCCTTTTTGGGGTTTGTTTCCATTTTTGCCTATTTATGTTTTTATTTTTTGTGTATTATACAGAATGTCCACCGCGTATGACAAAAATGGTCATTGTATATTACGAAAAAGTTCATCATGTATTATAAAAATGTTTACCATGTATTAAAAAAAGTTCTATGTGTATTTTAAAAAATTATTTCTTTTAGTCATACGTGTTGCTAGCTAGCGTGTACACATGTTGTTTTTGTTTATCTTTTTGCATGGAGCATGCATGCATGTTGACAAATTCTTTTTCTAAAGTTTGGATTTTTTTTTGAGATTAATTGTTTGGATCCTTCACGCATCGATAAAGAAAATCGAGTCCATAACGTGAACGTGCTAATGCACACACATGTCTTTGTTGTTCAAACTATGCATACATTGGGCTCTTGTTTTAAGGTTGGATTTGACTCATTAAAAAAAGATAATTTTTTGACTCTATTTGTGTCTATCACGAACTCATACTGACTGGCTACTAGGACACGAAAATTGTAAGGGAAACAAACACCATACATACATGGACAAGGGCGAACCATCCTATGGTTGGATGGTTAGAGGGACAGTGGTATCTCAGCTCATGAAGGTTCGAATCTTGGTGCTCGCATTATTTCTGGATTTATTTCAGGATTTCAAGAACTATTTTCCAAATTGGTAAACATTATTTTAATCCACGAGCATTTATCATTTCCCAAAATTGTTTTTTTGATCATGAACAATTTTTAAATTCACAAGCATTTCACAATTTGCAACTTTTTGTTGAAATCCCGGATTATTTATAAAAAGGAAAAAAAAAGTTAAAACAAAGAAAAGCAAAAAAAAAACACAAGGTGCTTCCCGCCCCGCACATGCGCCGGCCCAAGAGGGGAGAGGGGGACGTAGAAGGGTACCCTGATGGGAAGGATTGTAGTACTCCAAGACACATGCATAACCCGACGTCTTCGTATCCTCGCTTTTTTCTTAGCCTACGTGAGCAACATGACTTGATCAATCAGACGGTGCCAAGCTGTCACGCCGAGAGACGAGTGCCGCACGTTCGCTCGTTGGGTTTGCCGATTGTCCATACTCATTGCATTGTACCCGTTGATCGACGTGGTTTGGAGAAGCGAGAGAAAAGAGATGTGGTGGTGCATTTGTTTTTTTCAAAAATGAAATCATCTGTATGGATGAAAAAAAACCCTGACACTGACGGGCCATTGCGAAGAAGAGAAGGTCAAATAAAGTATTCATTGCTCGTCCATACTTGTTGCATCGCACCATAAGATCTACCAGATTTGCTTGTTGAATCACACTACTGGATCTATGGGATTGGAAGAAGCAAGAGAGGAAGACGTGGCACGGACTCATTTTTTCAAAATTGAAACTGTATTGATGAATGAAAAAGAGAACACCGAACCACTACAAAGAAAGAAGGTAGGGGAGAACATATGTTGCTCGTCCGTACTTATTGCATCACACCACAGGATCTATGGGGTTTGCTTCTTGAATCACACCATAGGATCTACGGGATTGGGAAAAGCAAGAGAAAAGAAGAGGTGGCACGGACTCATTTTTTCAAAATTGAAATTATCTAGATGAATGAAAAAGAGAACACCGAACCACTGCGAAGAAAGAAAGTAGGGGAAAACATATGTTGCTCGTCCATACTTGTTGCATCGCATCACATGATCTACGGGGTTTGCTTGTTGAATAGCACCATTAGATCTACGTGATTGGGAGAAGCAAGAGAAAAGAAGACGTGGCACGAACTCATTTTTTTTTTAAAATTGAAATTATCTGGATGACTGGAAAAAAGAACACCGGACCACTACGAAGAAAGAAGGCAGGGGAAAACATATGTTACTCGTCCAAATTTGTTGCATCGCACCGTGGGATCTGCATAATTAGGAGAAGCTAGAGAAAATAATGGTTCTCGTCCATACTAAATAACGGCGAACAGATCGGGCTGCTCGTTTCCGGCGCACCAGCAGCTGAACGCTCGCTGGGCCACCCTCGCCCTCGGTCCACTAGCTAAGCTGGGCCTCTAAAGAAAATAAAAGTAGCGATTTGTTTTTTGAGCGGAAGATAAGTAGCGACTTTGGGTGACAACGAGGCCGAAGAGAAAAAAAGTACGTAGCGATTTGTGTTTTGAGCGGAAGAAAAGTTTAGACCACGCGACCAACGGAACAGTACACAACTTGAAGCTGTTGTCCCAAGAGAAAAAAAAAGATGAGCCTAAAAAAAGGCATGCCGCCGTCAGAAATAATAAAAATTACATCCAGATGTGTAGACCAACTAGCGACGATTACATGCATTGAAGTGAGCCGAAGGCGTGCCACCGTCATTGCCCCTCACTCACCGGAATAAGGCAAAATTTGTTATAGTAGATAGTCGGAAAGTCGTCGTGCTAAGCCCCCGTAGGACCAGGGCAGCTGAATAGCAACCACCACCGATGAAGAGCAGCGTAGATCGGAAGGATTGAACCTGAAGACGCACCAACGTGGACGAAATATGAGCAGATCCGAGCAAATCCACCAAGGACATATCTGCCCGGAGACACCTCCATATGCCCACCAACGATGCTAGACACATCACCGAGACAGGGGCTAGGCGGGAAGAAACTTACTCCATCTTTAGAGAGTTGTCGTCGTCTCGTCTTTCTGAGAATGACATAAACCCTGACAAAACTCGAAAAAACATTTTAAAACAGAGCCCTCCCACCGGCAAGGGCACCATGCCCTAAGTCCACAAAAGACAAGGCGGACCGACGGCAGCATGTTATTACTATAATATAATTTTGACGGTGGACTAAGGAGAGTGAATGTCCTTTGATCCTCAGACCAAAGTACGTTGCCGGGCCATTTGCATGGAGGATGGAGCGATGGAGCTTGACCTTCATCTGTTGCTGGTACTCCTTATTAGTCATGACGTAGATTGCGCCCTGCGTCCCCGTCTTCTGTTGCCGCGGCTGGTCCTCCTTGTCGCCAGAGGAGATGATGATCTCCTACTTCACCGAGGAACCGGCCGCCGATGAGGACGGCAGCCCCGGAGTTCGAGGGCATCGCCACGAATCTCCAGAGCCCGTTTCGGAGCTGCCGCCTGCCGACGTCGAGGCTGACCTGCCCATCGTTGAAGTTGTGGAGGAAAAGGGGTGGTGAGGACGAGGACATGTGAAGCGATGTGTTTAGTGCGATGTGGACGGCGCCGGAGCACGGCTTATATAGCCTCGTCCAGATCATGCGAACGGACGGTGAGCCGCTTCAATGTGACGCAGCGGCTAGAGTTGATTCCTCAGGAAACTGCGTCCGCATTGAAACGGCGACTCCCCAAAGGTCGCATCTATCAGTGCCCCCCCCTCGTTCGGTCACATCACGCGGCATTAATGTCGGCGCTGTGTGCTCTGGCCCGGCACTCCCGCGGCACGTGCATCGGAAGGAAAATGTCCGAACGACCACAAAGCCTTACAGTTTATCTCGAGTTTGTGAAAAAAAAATATGTCCGAACCACCGAGCGAACCCGATACGGGACCGTGTTGGATGACAAAATATGTCCGGACCACGCGGTCCGGACTGTTGCGGGCGATTTGGGGGCCGGTGTTGGAGATGCCCCAACATTAACATTTGTAAATGATAGAAAAACTGAAATTGCTGCCAGACAGTTTCGTTATCGATGGTTCAATGAACCCAGCTTCAAAAGACGGACGACACGCACCAAGACGATCCGATCATGTGACAGATCATCAGCAGTTCACCGCCTCCGCCGGGTCAACTGCTTGTTTTCCATTTTTCCATCGCAAAAAGTCCACTATTTCCGTTATCTGAACAGCACAGCCCGTGAAATCTTTCCTGGGAGGAATAGATTACTCATCAATGGACTAAATCGAATCCGCCCCAACCACCGCCACCGCGAGAGGAAGAAGACGGCTTCCTCCCCCAGCCGTCGTGGTGAGCTGGCGAGGGGATACACGGCGCTATGCCTGCGCGGACACCCGGCCGGAAATCAGCCGCAGATTCATTTTCGGGCCTTGCCCGGCCGCCGCGTATCCTCGCTTTTCTGAGCCTACGTGAGCAACATGACCTGATCAATCAGAGGTGGCAAGCTGTCACGCCGAGAGACGAGTGCCGCACGTTCGCTCGTTGGGTTTGCCGATTGTCCATACTCATTGCATTGTACCGGTTGATCGGCGCGGTTTGGAGAAGCGAGAGAAAAGAGATGTGGTGGTGCATTTGTTTTTTTTTTTCAAAAATGAAATCATCTGTATGGATGGAAAAAAAATCTGACACCGACGGGCCATTACGAAGAAGAGAAGGTCAAATAAAGTATTCATTGCTCGTCCATACTTGTTGCATCGCATCATAGGATCTACGAGATTTTCTTGTTGAATCGCACTACTGGATCTATGGCATTGGGAGAAGCAAGAGAGGAAGACGTGGAACGGACTCATTTTTTCAAAATTGAAATTGTCTTGATGAATGAAAAAGAGAACACCGAACCACTACGAAGAAAGAAGGTAGGGGAGAACATATGTTGCTCGTCCATACTTATTGCATCGCACCACAGGATCTATGGGGTTTGCTTCTTGAATCACACCACTGGATCTACGAAATTGGGAAAAGTAAGAGAAAAGAAGAGGTGGCACGGACTCATTTTTTTAAAATTGAAATTATCTGGATGAATGAAAAAAAGAACATCGAACCACTGCGAAGAAAGAAGATAGGGGAAAACATATGTTGCTCGTTCATACTTGTTGCATCGCATCACAGGATCTATGGGGTTTGCTTGTTGAATAGCACCACTAGATCTACGTGATTGGGAGAAGCAAGGAAAAACATGACTGGAAGAAGCATGAGGAAAAAATTTAAGAGCGTTTTTAAAAAAAATAAGAGAAGCGACTGAACTGGCAGAGCTAAGAGAAAAAAATTAAGAGCATAATTGGGAGAAGCTAGAAAAAGGTGCTAAAAATAGGCAATATCATATGAAAGAAGAAAAGTCATCATTTTTTGAGATAAAAAATCAAAATGGTCTGGAAAAACAAAAAGACCAACCGTGTTAGTCTTTTACCTCCGCAGACCCATTAGATCAGCGCTAACTGATTCGTGACCGCATCGTTGGCGACAACAGGGTTAGTGCCAGCGTATTTAAGCAGCGAAGTTGCCCACCAAGCCTGCGGTGTGGTACTATAAATAACAGCGACCCGATCGGTGTGCTCGTTTTGCTTGTTTCTGGCGCACCAGCAGCTGAACGCCCGCTGGGCCATCCTCGTCCTCGGTCCACCAGCTAAGCTGGGCCTCTAAAGAAAATTTTTCAAGAGTACAATCCTCTAAAGAAAATAAAAGTAGCGATTTGTGTTTTGAGCCGAAGATCAACTAAAAAAAAGCTTTTCCCGCTTGGAATAAATGGTTAGCTATCTAAAAAACAATCAACAACAAAAAAAAGTTTTTTGAGCGGAAGAAAAGTAGTGACTTTGGGTGACAACGAGCGCTGCGCTGCGCGGTGGGGTTTAGACGGTTTCGACCACGCGACCAACGGAACCGTACACAACCTGAAGATGTTGTCTCAAGGAAAAAAAAAGAAGGACCGGGCACGTTTTTAGTCCTCGCAGGGGCTAAGCCTTTCTCCCCTGATCTCCGAACTTCCAAGAAGGCTTAGGAAAGCCTTTCTCCCCCGATCTCCACCGGCGAGCTCGTGGATTCGCCCTCCTCCACCCTGCCGCTCCGGCGGCCGGTGGCGGGGAGGAGAATCCTGGTGTCTCGGCTCCTGCTAGTAGATCGGTAGGGTTTTAGTCCTCGCAGGGGCAGCTTTCGGACAGATGGCGGCGCTCCTTCTTCGAGTTAGTCTTTCGGATTTCGATCCTCCTCAAGTTCATCAGTTGGGACGGATTAGACGAAGCTCGGGCAAGATTCCTGCTAGCTCCTTGGGGTGACGAGGTTAGGGTTTCTCGTCGTGCGTACGCAATGACGATATTTGGTGTCTGGTTCTTCAGATCGATTCAAGAATTCAACAGCGACGATTGCGGCTCCAAGGTGCTATGTCTTAGGGGCACGTGTGCGAAGACTTCTCGACCGTCATTGACAAGGTCAGGCCGGCTCCGGTATGGGAGCGGCGACAGCAGCGCATCAATGGCTCGTTCTGGCAGCGCCGATGGTTATTCGGTGGTCTATGGACCTTGATGTAATTTTTATTATGTTTGAGGTGCTTTGTAGTTTCGATGAATCTTTATAATAGATTCGATCCTTTTCTAAAAAAAGACTGAGCCACCTAGGTTGCTCCGGTCTTGTTTTAGTAGATTTTATTTTATTGTGTGCATCCTAATTAATGGGAAGGATTGTAGTACTCCACGACACATGCATAACGCGACGTCTTCGTATCCTCGCGTTTCTGAGCCTAGGTGAGCAACATGACCTGATCAATTATTCGGTGCCAAGACATCACGCCGAGAGACGAGTGCCGCACGTTCGCTCGTTGGGTTTATCGATTGTCCATGCTCATTGCATTGTACCGGTTGATCGGCGCGGTTTGGAGAAGCGAGAGAAAAGAGATGTGGTGGTGGACTAGTTTTTTTTTTTCAAAAATGAAATCATCTGTATGGATGAAAAAAAACTGACACAGATGGGCCATTGCAAAGAAGACAAGGTCAAAAAAGTATATATTGCTTGTCCATACTTGTTGCATCGCACCACAGGATCCATGGGATTTGCTTGTTGAATCACACCACTGGATCTACGGAATTGGGAGAAGCAAGAGAAAAGAAGATGTGGCGCGGACTCTTTTTTTTTTTTCAAAATTAAAATTGTCTGGATGAATGAAAAAGAGAACACCTAACCACTACGAAGAAAAAAGGTAGGCGAAAACATATGTTGCCCGTCCATACTTGTTGCATCACACCACAAGATCTACTGGATTTGCTTGTTGAATCGCACCACTGAATTTACGGGATTGGGAGAAGCAAGAGAAAAGAAGACGTAGGACAGACTCATTTTTTCAAAATTGAAATTATCTTGATCAATGAAAAAGAGAACACCGAACCACTACGAAGAAAGAAGGTAGGGGAGAACATATATTGCTCGTCCATACTTGTTGCATCGCACCACTGGATCTGCGGGGTTTGCTTGTTGAATCGCGCCACTGGATCTATGTGATTGGGAGAAGCAAGAGAAAAGAAGACGTGGCACGCACTCATTTTTGCAAAATTGAAATTATCTGGATGATGAAAAAAATAACACCGAACCACCGCGAAGAAAGAAGGTAGGGGAAAAGATATGTTGCTCGTCCATACTTGTTGCATAGCGCCACAGGATCTACGGGGTTTGCTTGTTGAATCGCACCACTGAATCTACGTGATTGGGAGAAGCAAGAGAAAAGAAGACGTGACACAGACTCATTTCATTCACAATTGAAATTATCTGGATGAATGAAAAAGAGAACAACGAACCACTAGGAAGAAGGAAGGTAGGGGGAAACATATGTTGCTCGTCCATACTTGTTGCATCGTACCACAGGATCTACGGGGTTTGCTTGTTGAATCGCACCACTGGATTTACGTGATTGGGAGAAGCAAGAGAAAAGAAGACGTGACACGGACTCATTTCATTCACAATTGAAATTGATCTTCAGAGATGCAGCTGCTCATATACAGGGTTGGAAGTATTACTTGAAGGAAGGACTGATCAAAGCACAGTACAAAGCTAAAATGTCCAAGGCCAACAAGATTCAGAGATGGATAGATAGTTTTCTTTAATTTTTTACATTATGATGTTTCCTAGAGCTGCTATTGGTTGAGCTACTAAATGTAAACTTTTGATGTATATATTTTTGCTATTATAATGAAAACACCGTAGAACGATTGCTCTACGGTCAGCAGGTCAAAAAAAATTATCTGAATGAATGAAAAAGAGAAAACCGAACCACCACGAAGAACGAAGGTAGGGAAAAACATATGTTGCTCGTCCATACGTGTTGCATCGCACCGTGGGTTCCGCATAGTTGGGAGAAGATAGAAAAAAAGGTGCTGGTCTATACTTGTAGCGTCACACTGTTGGATCTATGCAGTTGGGAGGAGCAAGGGAAAATTGAAAAATAATATCATCATAAATTTTTGGGGGAGAAGAGAGGAAAGAAAGAAAAAAAAATCAAAATCATCATAATTATTTTTGAGGAAGCAAGAGAAAAGAAAAATCAAAATCATTTGAAACAAAAACATGATTGGGAGAAGCAAGAGGAAGAAATTAAGAGCGTTACTAAAAAAAATTAAGAGAAGCGACTGAACTGGCAGAGCTAACAGAAAAAAATAGGCAATATTGTCTTTAAAAAAGTTTAGGAGAAGCAAGTGAAAATAGGCAATATCATATGAAAGAAGAAAAGTCATCATTTTTGAAGAAGCGAGAGATAAAAAAATCAAAATGATCTGGAAAAACAAAAAGACGAACCGTGTACGTCTACACGGATAGCCATACGTCGGCCTTTTACCTCCGCAGACCCGTTAGATCAGCGCTAACTGATTCGTGACCGCATCGTTGGTGACGACAGGGTCAGTGTCGGCGTATTTAAGCAGCCAAGTCGCGTCCCAAGCTTGCGGTGTGGTACTAAATAACGGCGAACCGATCGGGTGTGCTGGTTTCCGGCGCACCAGCAGCTGAACGCTAAGCTGGGCCTCTAAAGAAAATAAAAGTAGCGGTTTGTTTTTTGAGCGGAAGATCAACTAAAAAAACGTTGCCCCCTAAAAAAAGTTTCTTGGGTGACAACGAGCGCTGCGCTGCACGGTGGGGTTTCAACGGTTTCGAACGCGCGACCAACGAAACCGTACACAACCTGAAGATGTTCTCAAGGAAAAAAAGACTGAGCACGTTTTTTTGCGAGTTCATTTCCATCTATCCATCTTTCATCATGGCGGTACAACGGACACCAGAAATAATAAAAATTACATCCAAATGCGTAGACCACCTAACGACGACTACAAACACTGAAGCAAGCCGAAGACGCGCCTCCGTCATCGCCCCTCACTCGCAGGAACCAGGCAAAATTTATCGTAGTAGACAGTCGAAAAGTCGTCGTGCTAAGCCTTCATTGGATCAACACAGCAAAACAACAACCACCGCTGATGAAGTGTAGCGTAGATCGGAAGGATTGAGCCTGAAGACACACCCATGTAGACGAACTATGACCAAATCCGAGCAAATCCACCAAGGACATATCCGTCGGAGACGTACCTCCACATGCCCACCAACGATGCTAGACATATCACCGAGACAGGGGCTAGACGGGAAGAAACTTATTCCATCTTCAGGGAGCCGTTGTCGTCTCGTCTTCCTGAGCATGACATAAACCGTAACAAAACTCGAAGGAACATCTAAAAACAGAGCCCTCCCACCGGCAAGGGCACCATGCCCTAAGTCCACAGACGAGGCGGACCGGCGGCAGCACGTTATTACTATGAATAGCAATAGTAACTTGTAAAAGAGTGTGGTGAGAGGGTTGAGGCTGTAGTAGGTTTTGATGGGGCTATGGTTCATGTTACTAAAGAGATAGATGGGGGAGAGGAAGAACTTCAGGAGAGGAGGAGAGAATCTGTGGGAGAGGAAAAGGAGGAAGGTGGCACTCCAAAGGAAGCAACCGGCCCTGGGGCTGCCGGTTAACTGACGGGCGCGTCTGATGACGCCCGTCAGGAACCATGAAAATCCTCAGTTGAAACTGTCGAGGGATGGGGCAACCTCGTACAGTTCAAGAGCTTGTGTGTCTGTCTAAGACGGACCCTCCTAATGTTATCTTTCTTTCCGAAACTAGGAAAAATAAAGAGTATGTTGAGCTTTTGCGTTACCGGTTGGGTATGAATAATGTGTTCACTGTTTCTGGTCGTGGTAAAGGTGGAGGCCTAGCTGTGTTTTGGGATGAAGCATACTCTTGTGAGCTGAACAAATTTGGTGAACACTTTGTGGATATGTACGTCAACAAGGGTGATGGTACAAAGTGGAAGTGCACCTTTATTTATGAAGAACCTAAGGCGAGCCAGAGGTACGTGATGTGGGATCTTTTGAGGCAGATTAAACCTCTTGGTGTTGGGCCTTGGTTTATGGTTGGGGATTTTAACGAAGCTATGTCGCAAAATGAGCACTTTTCTCGTCATAAGAGATCTGCTAGACTCATGGCCAATTTTTGTGAAGTTTTGTCGGATTGCAATTTATTTGATTTGGGCTTTCATGGTGTTCCATGGACGTATAATAATAAGCAAGAGGGCGACAAGAATGTAAAGGTACGTCTTGACCGTGCAGTGGCCTGCCTGCTTTGGTCTTCTATTTTCCCGCAATGTAAGGTCTCCCATGTTATTAGCTCCAGGTCTGATCACTGCCCCATTTTAATTGAGTTGATGGGTAATGTGCGGGCTGGTAGGTTTGCTATGCAGTTGAAATATGAATCTTATTGGGAGAGGGAAGGTCGTGGTTTGGATGAACAGATAAATGTTTGTTGGAAGAGAGGATCAAATATTAAGGATCTGAAAGATGTTGCTAATAATTTAGAAAAATTAATGAAATCTCTTCATGGTTGGAGTCGGGTACATATTGGGTACCTGCCAAAGAAACTTGACTGGGCTCGTAAGAGATTGAACATTTTGTTTAATAGAACTGATCATTCTGCTTTGTTGGAAAGAAAGAAAATTTTAGGGGAGATGGATGAACTCCTTATCAAGGAAGAAATGTTATGGAAGAAGATATCTCGTCTAGATAAGATGAAAGGGGGAGACCATAATACAAAATATTTTCAGCGAAAGGCTTCTTGGAGAGCAAAAAAAAATTCTATTTCTGCTCTTAGGAAGGATGATGGTTGTCTCACGGAAAATTTGGAGGAAATGAAGGGTATTGCAAATTCGTTCTTTAAGCTTTATTCTTGTGATGCTTCGGTTGATCCATCTCACATTATTTCGATTGTTAAGCCCCTTGTGACTGATGATATGAATGATGATCTTTGCAAACCTTTTACGGAAAAATAAATAAGTGACGCTCTCTTTCAAATGGGACCGTTAAAAGCTCCAGGACCAGACGGCTTCCCTGCAAGGTTTTTCCAGCGGAATTGGGGTCTAATCAAAGATGATATTATCAAGGCTGTTCAGCAATTTTTTATTTCTGGAATTATGCCTGAAGGTATTAATGATACTACTATTGTTCTCATACCAAAGATTAAGAATCCTCAATCAATCAAAGATTTCAGGCCGATTAGTCTATGCAATGTTATCTACAAGATTATTTCCAAGTGTCTCGTTAACAGGCTACGACCGCTCCTTGATGGTATGATTTCCCCTACTCAAAGTGCGTTTATTCCGAGAAGGTTAATCTTTGATAATGCTCTCACAGCTTTTGAATGTATGCATTCCTTAAGTATGCTTAAAGATTTAAGGGGGGAGTTTTGTGCTTATAAGCTGGATCTTGCCAAAGCCTATGATCGTGTGGATTGGCAATTTTTGCAAGGTATGTTGGGGGCGTTGGGTTTTGCGCCGCAATGGCTAAAATGGATCATGACATGTGTTACTTCTGTGAAATTTGCGGTGCGCTTTAATGGCCAATTGTTGCAGTCGTTCTCACCTACCCAGGGGCTCAGGCAGGGAGATCCTTTATCTCCTTATTTATTCTTATTTGTTGCTGAGGCGCTCTCCTTGTTGCTTAATGACGCTTGTGCCAGGGGAATTCTTCAAGATTTCAGGCTGAATAGATAATAACCCACAAGTATAGGGGATCGCAACAGCTTTCGAGGGTAGAGTATTCAACCTAAATTTATTGATTCGACACAAGGGGAGCCAAAGAATATTATCAAGTATTAGCAGCTGAGTTGTCAATTCAACCACACCTGGGAACTTAGTATCTGCAGCAAAGTGTTTAGTAGCAAAGTAATATGATAGTGGTGGTAGCGGCAACAAAAGTAAAGACAGCAAAAGTAATGTTTTTGGTATTTTGTAGTGATTGTAACAGTAGCAGCGGGAAAGTAAATAAGTGAGAACCAGTATATGGAAAACTCGTAGGCACCGGATCAGTGATGGATAATTATGCCGGATGTGGTTCGTCATGTAACAGTCATAACATAGGGTGACACAGAACTAGCTCCAATTCATCAATGTAATGTAGGCATGTATTCCGTATATAGTCATACGTGCTTATGGAAAAGAACTTGCATGCCATCTTTTGTCCTACCCTCCCGTGGCAGCGGGGTCCTATTGGAAACTAAGGGATATTAAGGCCTCCTTTTAATAGAGAACCAGAGCAAAGCATTAGCACATAGTGAATACATGAACTCCTCAAACTATGGTCATCACCGGGAGTGGTCCCGATTATTGTCACTTCGGGGTTGCCGGATCATAACACATAGTAGGTGACTATAGACTTGCAAGATAGGATCAAGAACTCACATATATTCATGAAAATATAATAGGTTCAGATCTGAAATCATGGCACTCGGGCCCTAGTGACAAGCATTAAGCATAGCAAAGTCATAACAACATCAATCTCAGAACATAGTGGATACTAGGCATCAAACCCTAACAAAACTAACTCGATTACATGATAAATCTCATCCAACCCATCACCGTCCAGCAAGCCTACGATGGAATTACTCACGCACGGCGGTGAGCATCATGAAATTGGTGATGGAGGATGGTTGATGATGACGACGGCGACGAATCCCCCTCTCCGGAGCCCCGAACGGACTCCAGATCAGCCCTCCCGAGAGGTTTTAGGGCTTGGCGGCGGCTCCGTATCGTAAAAGGCGATGATTTCTTCTCTCTGATTTTTTCTCTCCGAAAGCAAATATATAGAGTTGGAGTTGGCGTCGGAGGGCATCTAGGGGGCCCACGAGGTAGGGGGGCACGCCCTAAGGGGGGGGGGGGCCCCCCCCCCCTTGTGGACAGAGTGTGGGCCCCCTGGTCTTCATCTTTGGCGAGGATTTATTATTATTATTTTTTCTAAGATGTTCCGTGGAGTTTCAGGTCATTCCGAGAATATTTGTTTTCTGCACATAAAACAACATCATGGCAATTCTGCTGAAAACAGCGTCAGTCCGGATTAGTTCCATTCAAATCATACAAGTTAGAGTCCAAAACAAGGGCAAAAATGTTTGGAAAAGTAGATACGACGGAGACGTATCAATAGACAAGCACCTGGCATTTCTCACTTATTATTTGTAGATGATAGCCTGTTATTTTTCAAGGGGTCTCTCGATCAAGCTCTAGAAATTAAAAATATTCTGACGATATATGAGAAGGGAACTGGACAGTTATTGAGCCCTGAGAAGTGTTCCATCATGTTTGGGAAAAAGTGCAGCTTGGAGAAACAAGTGACACTACAAAAAAAAAGACACATCCGTGACATTTTGGGCCAAACGAAATTTTTTTCTGTCATACATATGACACTTCTATGACGATAATTGTGACAAAATCCGGTATCATCATAGATGTGGTGGGCTCCTACTTCTATGACAAAAAATCATGACAGAAAATGGGCTTTTCGTCCTGGGCGGGCCGGAGACGCAGTTGCATGACATTCTTTGGGCCGTCCATGACGGAAAAAACCGTGGTAGAAGCGAGGGGGAGGAAAATTTCGGGGAGTTCCCGGTTACGGTGGGAGGTCGGGGGCCGAGCGATGCGTGCTTCTCTCATACACGTACGCGCATGTGTGCGAGGCGTTGGCTCTAACTGAACCCGAGCGAGGCGTTGGGCTCTAACTGAACCCGAGCGATTGTACTGCAGTCTACGCGTTACTGAACCCGAGCGATCGATCGATGGCTGTTAACTGAACCCGATCGAGTGATTTCTTCGCTACTGCTACTAACTGAAGACGATCGATGCTGCCTCTGGATGAACAGTGAGCATTGCGGGGGCACTAGTGCAGAACCGGGCAATAGCACCGGTTCGTAAGGCCCTTTAGTGCCGGTTTGGTAACCGGCGCTAAAATGTAGGCACTAAAGGCCCCCCTTTAGTACCGGTTCAGCACGGACCGGTACTAAAGGGCAACCACGTGGCACGAGTCAGCTTCGGGGGCAGGGAGCCCTTTAGTACCGGTTGGTGTCACCAACCGGTATTAAAATGTTGGGGAGGGGGTTTGGGTTTATGATTTCTTTTTCATTTAATTTTGTATTTTCTATTTAATTCTTTTTTGTTTGCTGGTATTTTACGATACTACATATTGTACACGTTATGCATATATATAAATAGAATTTCTAGTAGAACCGATCATAACATATATATATATATCATCGAATGTCTCACAACCACCATTAATTAATTCACACATATATACACACATGTATATATATATATATATATATATATATATATATATACAATTTCTCCTAATTGGTGCCTTCAGAGCTAGTGGCATTAGCCTAGCTAATTGGTGCCTTCAGAGCACGATAACAATTGGAAGTGGTTCATGGGGGCGGTAGCGGGTAATAGTATTCTCCTTTGGGATCTATGACCTGGTCGAGCAAAAATCCCGCTATTTCCTCTTGAATTGCTTCTATGCGGTCCTGTGCTAGGAGCTTGTCCCGCACCTCTTTGAACTGTTAAGAAGGAGATAAATATGCATGTGTATTAGTTGTGTGACTAGATATCGATAATGGTGTAAAAATTGTAAATAGTGTTCTAACAATCGATATCGTACCCACTCCTGTCTTTGAGATTTGCTCCTTTCAGACGCCATCATGCGAATGTTCTCGCAAATGTAGTATGCACATAGATCATTCCCCGGCGCCTGCTTCAGGGCCTTTACGAGAATGAAATTTTGATCAGATAATAATTAATCAAGCATGATAATTAAAGAGATGGCAGCTAGCTAGTACTACTTAATTACTTACCTTGGGTCGATACCATTTCAGACTTTGTTTCCATGGGCCTGGAGTGACCCTAATGAACTTTGCCCAAGCCCTGCCCGCCGACAAATAAAATGAATAAATGGGTTATTAAATAGTTGTTATCAGGAAATGATGAACTAATTAAATAGGCCGAGATATAGTTAATAATGATTGAAATTACCTGTTGACTATCCCCTTCACGATGCTGTAGTCACTTGCTTTCTTAAGTAGCGAGTCTAGTACTTCAACTGTTCCTTCATCAACTTTAATGATTAACAAGATCCAGTGAAATCTGCATGCACACACGTTTGCATGTCTTAATTAAGCGGGCATATATATGTAAGCAAAAACATGTAGCTATAGCTAGTAGGGAAAAACAGAATTTGTAGTACAAGACAGTGTGACTCACTGGAAGTTGTAAGGAAGTAGTATATCTTCATTGTATTTGAGTTCCTTGAAGAACTGTAGCATGCTTTCCTCTACACATTTTGCGTGATATGGATCTATTTTCCATGTGTATTCATTAATGGTATTTGGGTCAACGAACCCAATGCCATAGCGTCCACCTTTTTTCATTTCATAAATCTTCATCCTGCATAATACCACAGAAAAGAATATAGTGAGGATAATTACAGGTAATGATTGATCAAAATGATCAGCTAGCTTGAGACTTAAATTACAGAAAGAAATCACTTACAGACAATAGCAACTGACGATAGATTTGTCGAGTGCGTCTTTATTGTATAGCTGAAAAAGTTCTGAATACTCAACGGTCACAGCTTTCTTATGGTAGTAATGCTCCTCGTTGACATTCACCATGAGGGACTCTCGATTGGAAATCTTGGTAATGTCCATGTACCATTGATGCAATGCATACATTCTCGTTGGGAGCTTATTGACCTCCTCTGGCTCGACCAAAGGTTGGCCCCGGGCATATTTCTGTTTTATTTCCTCCTCTCTAGTTGGAGACATGGGCTCGATATCGAGGAGTTGTCCAACAGTGATCTCGATCAATTCAGCCTGCGCAATATGCTCCTCGGTTATTACCACATCGCCCAGCCCGGGAACGTTAACGGTTTGCCCACAATAATATTGGGCGCGCCTAGTCTCATGTGTTGTTGGCACAACAAGCGGGGGGATTGATTGCGCCGCCTGTTCTCCCAGCTGGGGAACGGTTTTACCGCATTTTTTGCCAGCTGATTTGCTCGAGCTCGAGCTCGCCTCTTTCTGTAGACGTGCTCGATTTAACTTCGTGAGGTGGCACTCATAGTCTGTGTCAACAGGCTTGGGAGCTGGTGGTCTAGCCATACAAATGAAGTGGTCAATCTTTTCCACAGGCACTTTCTCCCTTGGCGGCGGTGGCGGTTTCGGTGCAAAATGGGCTTCCACCTCGGCCTTTGATATGGCTACGTTTTCCTCCTCGGACTTGTCGTAAGGCCTCTGCGGAAGAGGCGCGAGGCTTGGACCATATTGAAATCGCTTGCCTCCGCCTGTACCTACAGTACTACCTCGACTTGTACCGCTATGCACCATAGCTGAGGCGGCTCTCTTCCATGATTGCTGAGGCGGCGAAGACGGCTGACGTGGCTGAGTTGGAGGAGGAGGAGTGGCCTGAAGCTGTGCCGGACTTGGAGGAGGAGTGGCCCGAAGCTGTGCCGGACTTGGAGGAGGAGTGGCCTCACACTTTGCCGGACTTGGAGGAGGAGTGGCCTGAAGCTGTGCCAGACTTGGAGGAGGAGTGGCCTGACGCGTTGGTGTACTTGGAGGAGCGGGGGTCTGCTGACTCGGTGGCGGACTGCGACGAGGAGTCGGATGACGCGGTGTCGGTGGCCTTCGAAAGATGATGCAATCCTTTCTCCATAGGATGATACGATGGTTGGCCTCTCCTAGTGTGTGCTCATCGTCACCTCCAGGAATGTCAAGCTCTTGCCCCGAATATTGGTCCACCACCTCATCAACCAAGACACGAGCATAGCCCGCTGGAATCGGGTTGCAATGGAAGGTTGCCTCGGGGGGATTTGTAAAAGCAAGGGCGTCCGCCACCTTCATGGATATGTTCTTCATTTTGAAGTGTAGCTCGCAGTTAGTGTTCTCCATGATGTCATCCACTGGGCAGCTATCCAGCAATGCGTCGCCCGGGGCGGAACCCACGCTGCTTCTCGGCATGGATGGCACGGTGCTATCCATTGGTGGATCATCCGCTAGCTGCTAAGACCCCCTTTGCTGGCTAAGTGAGTCGATCTGCTCCTGCTGCCGCTGGAATTTGATTGCCAAGTCCACGTGCGCTGATTCTAGGCCTTGAAGGCGTTCATAGTCTAGCTTCCTCTGCTCCTCCTCCACCTTCCTCTTCTTCTCCTCCGCAATCTTCTTTCTCGCACGGGTTTTGTAGTCGGCGTTCCAGTCCGAAAACCCCTCATACCACGGAATAGCGCCCATGCCTTGTGTTCTTCCCGGGTGTTCATGATTTCCCAGGGCACGCGTAAGCTCGTCGTTCTCTCTGTTGGGCTCGAACAACCCGGATCGAGCCTCTTCTATTGCAACAAGTAGCTTATCTTCGGCTCCGTCCAGACATGCCTTCTTGGAAACTTTGCCTGTCTTCGGGTCCAACTCGCCCCCATGCGCATAGAACCAAGTCCTGCACCTGGGGGGCCAACTCAATGTTTCTGGAGTGACACCTGCATCCAACATCTCTTTCTCAGACTTATCCCACTTAGGCATGCCCACCGCATAGCCACCTGGCCCCAGCTTATGGAACTTATCCTTTTTTGCGGCATTGGCCTTGTTTATTCTCGACCGTTCCTTAGATAATTTCGAATCCTTGAATTTCACGAAATCGTCCCAATGAGCACTTTGGTTCTCTAGTGTTCCCTCGAATACTGGAGTCTTCCTTCCTCCGTTGACGTACTTGGCCCATTCACGAATCTTGTGGTTCTTGAATGCAACCGCCATCTTCCTAAGAGCAGCGTCCTTGACTTTCTCCACATCCGCCTTTGTGAAATGATCTGGTAGGGTGAAATGTTCCATGAGCGTTTCCCAAAGCAACTATTTTTGTCTGTCGTCGACAAAAGTAACTCCTGGACGTGGCTTTGATGGCTCTCTCCATTCTTGAAGGGAGATCGAGAGTTGGTCCTTCACAAGAACTCCGCACTGACGAACGAACTTGTCCACAATCTTCTTAGGCGCGAATGGTTCGCCATTAGGTTTGATTGCCTCGATATTGTACTTTACGCCCTCCTTCAACTTTTTGTTCGGGCCTCGTTTCTTCATGCTGCCTGAAGATTTGCTCGATCCGGATGGCTGAAATAAGAAAGATCGATTCGTTAATATATCTTCAAGTCATTTAAGACATGTGATGATCACCAGATGCCTGCTTATATAAATATATATACCTCGTCGGTCTTTGTTGTTTCAAGATCAACATTTTCTTCATCATGTTCATAGTTCACGACTTCATCAATTCGGTCGTCGCGATCGAATATCATATCACCCTCCCCGGTGTTGTTTAGATATTCAGAGCTGTCATAATCTTCTTCATTCTGATCATCATCTGGCCCGCGAGGATTGCGTATGATATTGAACAGGGCCTCTTCTCCCTCTCTGCCGGTATTGTCCGCCATAGGTTTTGTATCCAAAAGAAATATATTCAAATTAAAATGCATGGATGCAATCAATTAATAAGGAAAAACTGAATCAATCATAGTACATAATAAGCATCATCGAATATAATCTCGAATACGTAGTCTCGAATAATAGATATAATCTCGAATACATCGTCTTGAATAATAGATATAATCTCGAATACATCGTCTCGAATAATAGATATAATCTCGAATACATCGTCTCGAATAATATATAATCTCGAATACATCGTCTCGAATATTATATATCGAGTACATCACTGGCTAGGTAGCTAATAAAGATCGAATACTACAGAAGAATCTAGGACACTCGCGGTTCCTGCGGCGAGGGCGGTGGACACCCAAAGAGAAGGAACCCTCACAGGATCATAGCTGAAGTGAGATCCCTGAAGAAACTGCCAGGTATTGGAGAACCTGCCGCCCTCTAACGCAACCATGTAGCGATGGACGTGCTCGTCCTCCCCCCTGACACGGCGACGTACCACCTCCGGCGGGGCTGGCTCCCTCCGCACCGAAACTGGCCCATGCGAACGCCACCAAACGAGATCAGGGTCGACGACGGGACCCGGGGCCGGGTTCCTCATCAAGCGGCGCGCCCCTCCAGGCAGCACCTCCCAGTGCCAGCCCGGCGGAGCCCAGTCCCGGACATGGGTCAGCCGGACGTCGTCGCGGACTGGTCGACGGCGAGGATGCGGGCTGGGCATCGTCGAGAACAAATACTAGCTATATGCCCGCAAAAAGTAACATTTTTTAATGATTGGATTTTGATAACTAAAATTTCTAACATTTCTATATAACTAACATTCCTATAACATTTCTAACAATGCTATATAACTAACATTTCTAATATTTCTATAACTAAAAAACAGAAAAAATTATAACATTTCTATATATATAACTAACATTTGTATAACATTTCTAATATTTCTATAACTAAAAAAGAGAAAAATTTCTAACTTTTTTATAACTATTTCTATAACTAAAAACAGAAAAATTTCTAACAATTCTAACTATTTCTATAACTAAAAAACAGAAAAATTTCTAACAATTCTAACATTTCTAACAATGCTATATAACTAACTATTTCTATAACTAAAAAAAGAAAAATTTCTAACAATGCTATGTGTGTGTGTGTGTGTGCTCACCGGCGAGGCGAGAGGCGACGGGGGGCAGCGACGGGGACGGCGACGGGTGCGGCGACGACGGGGATGGTGACGACGGGGACAGGGACGGGGCGGCGACAACGGGGACGGGCCGGGGCGGCAACGACGGGGACGAGGCGGCGATGACGGGGACGGTGACGACGCGGGACGGGCCGGGACGGCGCGACGGTGACGACGGGGACGGGGACGACGGGGCGGCGACGACGGGGACGGGGGCGGCGACGAGGGTTATGGAGACGGGGGCGGCGGGCGACGAGGCAGAGGAGAAGAATCAGAGGAGAAACTAAAATTTTTGAAGTGTTTAGTTATATAGGATGGACCTTTAGTACCGGTTGGAGCCACCAACCGGTACTAAAGGCCTGTTTTGGCCAGGCCAAGTGGCGGGAACCGCACCCCCTTTAGTGCCGGGTGGTGGCTCCAACCGGTACTAAATCCCCCCCCTTTAGTACCGGTTGGTGCTACCACCGGGCACTAAAGGGGGTGCGCTGGCGCAGGTGCGGTGCGAAATGTTTAGTCCCACCTCGCTAGCCGAGGGGCGTCCGCACTGGTTTATAAGCCCCAGTGCGGTAGCTCCCTCGAGCTCCTCTCCAAAGCAGGCCTACTGGGCCTAAATGTTCTGTGCTGCCCTGTGGGCCTACTGGGCCTTTGCGGGCCTGCCTCCTGGCCCAACAACAGGTTGGGTTTCTAGTCGTATGCAGGCCGCTGTGGCGCAGTAGGTGGGCTTTTTTTTCTTATTTTTTTGCTTTATTTATTTTTGTTTGAGTTGTTTTTTTGCTGTATTTAGAGTTTCTTTGTGAATATTTTTGCTTTAGGTACAAAAAATTACAAACTTTCTGTTAGTCCCGGTAGTTTACAAATTTGAATAGTTTAAATTTTGATTTATTTGAAACTTGTGTGAATCACTAGTTTGTGAATAACTTAACTTTGAGAATAGATTTTTCAGTGATTCTTTTTTCTTATGTTTAATATTAGTGTGTTTTATCATTATATTCAATTTGGTAATGCTTAGGTTATTTTAAAAAATGAAATGCCTTTTGTAACGGATGAGTTTTCGTCTGAAACCCTGATACTTCGAAAGAGATTGTCCATTTAGTACACGAAGTGCATCCAGTTTTTTCGGTAACCCTCTCTACTTTTTTGCACAAGCTATGTGGGTAAAATTATGATACCATGCCAACTTTCAACCTTTTCTGAGTTCATTTGAAATGCTTTTCAATTTCGGGGTCATTTAGCTTAAAAAATCAGTAAAGGCATGAAAGAATTTGTTTGCACATAAAATTTCTTCGCGTTTCAAATGCCAAAACACATAACTACCCTAACTATTACAGAGATTCCCTCCTGGGTGTGAAACACAGAAGAAAGTGATGATGGTGAAGCCAATCACATCCCAGATATTTGGGTGTGAAACTTTTTCTTCGCGTGTGTCCCTTTGCACCGTAACCATGGAAAATCTTCATCATTTAACGGGATGCTCGGGTCAATATTCACTGTGAATGGAGCAATTTCATCAAACTTTTCATAATCTTCTGACATGTCTGTCTTGTCATCCACTCCCACAATGTTTCTCTTCCCAGAAAGAACTATGTGCCACTTTGGCTCATCGTACGATGCATTCGCTTCCTTATCTTTTTTTTCTTGGCTTGGTACACATGTCCTTCACATAGAAAACCTGTGCCACATCATTGGCTAGGACGAATGGTTCGTCTGCATACGCAAGATTGTTGAGATCCACTGTTGTCATTCCGTACTGCGGGTCTTCCGTTACCCCGCCTCGTGTCATATTGACCCATTTGCACCGAAACAAAGGGACCTTCAAACCACGTCGATAGTCAAGTTCCCATATGTCCTGTATATAACCATAATATGTTTCCTTTCCTGTCTTGGTTTCTGCATCAAAGCGGACACCACTGTTTTGGTTGGTGCTCTTCTTATCTTGGGCGATCGTGTAAAATGTATTACCATTTATCTCGTACCCTTTGAAAGTCATTATATTCGAAGATGGTAACTGGGACAGCAAGTACAGGTCATCTTCAATAGAGGTGTCATGCATGGTACGTGTCTGCAACCAGCTGGCGAAACTCCTGGTTTGTTCACGTGTAATCCAGTCATCAGACCGCTCCGGGTGTTTGGAGCGTAGCAAATTCTTGTGTTCATCCATATACGGAGCCACCAAGGCGGAATTCTGTAGAACTGTGTAGTGTGCTTCAGTGAGAGAATGTCCGTCCATACATATTATTTGTTCCCCTCCTAGCGTGCCTTTTCCATCCAGTCTGCCCTTATGCCGCGATTCAGGAACACCAATCGGCTTAAGGTCAGGAATAAAGTCAATACAAAACTCAATGACCTCCTCATTTTCATGGCCCTTGGAGATGCTTCCTTCTGGCCTAGCACGGTTATGAACATATTTCTTTAAGACTCCCATGAACCTCTCAAAGGGGAACATATTGTGTAGAAATACAGGACCCAAAACGTTAATCTCTTCGCATAGGTGAACTAGGACGTGCGTCATGATGTTGAAGAAGGATGGTGGGAACACCAACTCAAAACTGACAAGATATTGCACCAAATCATTCTCTAACCTTGGTATGATTTCTGGATCGATTACCTTCTGAGAGATTGCATTGAGAAATGCACATAGCTTCACAATGGCTAATCGAACGTTTTCCGGTAGAAGCCCCCTCAATGCAACCGAAAGCAGTTGCGTCATAATCACGTGGCAGTCATGAGACTTTAGGTTCTGGAACTTTTTCTCTGCCATGTTTATTATTCCCTTTATATTCGACGAGAAGCCAGACGGTACCTTAATACTAAGCAGGCATTCAAAGAAGATTTCCTTCTCTTCTTTGGTAAGAGCGTAGCCTGCATGACCCTGATGTATGCCGTCTTTTCCGTGCATACGTTGCTGGTCCTCCCGTGCCTCAGGTGTATCTTTTGTCTTCCCATACATGCCCAAGAAGCCAAGCAGGGTCACACAAAGATTCTTCGTCACGTGCATCACGTCGATTGCGGAGCGGACCTCTAGGTCTTTCCAATAGGGCAGGTCCCAAAATATAGATTTCTTCTTCCACATGGGTGCGCGTCCATCAGCGTCATTCAGAACAGGTTGTCCACCAGGACCCTTTCCAAAGACCACCTTTAAATCCTTGACCATATCATGTACATCAGCACCAGTACAGTGGCGAGGCTTCGTCTGGTGATCCGCCTCACCTTTGAAATGCTTGCCTTTCTTTCTTACGGGATGCCTGCTCGGAAGAAATCGACGATGTCCCAGGTACACATTCTTCTTACAATTAGCCAAATATATACTGTCGGTATCGTCCAAACAGTGCATGCATGCACGGTATCCCTTGTTTGTCTGTCCTGAAAGGTTACTGAGAGCAGGCCAATCATTGATGGTCACGAACAGCAACACCTTTAGGTCAAATTCTTCCCCCATGTGCTCATCCCACGCACGTACACCTGTTCCATTCCATAGTTGTAAGAGTTCTTCAACTAATGGCCTTAGGTACACATCAATGTCGTTGCCGGGTTGCTTAGGGCCTTGGATGAGCACTGGCATCATAATGAACTTCCGCTTCATGCACAACCAAGGAGGAAGGTTATACAAACATAGAGTCACAGGCCAGGTGCTATGGTTGCTGCTCTGCTCCCCAAAAGGATTAATGCCATCTGCGCTTAGACCAAACCATACGTTCCTTGCATCATCTGCAAACTCCTTCCTGTACTTTCTTTTGATTTTTCTCCACTGCGACCCGTCAGCGGGTACTCTCGACTTTCCTTCTTTCTTACGGTCTTCTCTATGCCATCGCATCGCCTTGGCATGCTCTTTGTTTTGGAACAAACGTTTCAACCGTGGTATTATAGGAGCATACCACATCACCTTGGCAGGAATCTTCTTCCTGGGGCGCTCGCCCTCGACATCACCAGGGTCATCGCGGCTGATCTTATAGCGCAATGCACCGCATACCGGGCAAGCGTTCAAATCCGCGTACTCACGGCGGTGGAGGATGCAATCATTAGGGCATGCATGTATCTTCTGCACCTCTAACCCTAGAGGGCAGACAGCCTTCTTTGCTTGGTACGTACTCTCGGGAAATTTGTTGTCCTTTGGAAGCATATCCTTTATCATTACCAACAACTTTCCAAATCCCTTGTCAGATACACCATTCTCTGCCTTCCATTGCAGCAATTCCAATGTGGTGCCCAGCTTTTTCTTGTCACCTTCGCAATTCGGGTACAACAATTTTTTGTGATCCTCTAACATGCGCCGCAACTTCTTCTTCTCCAAATCACTTGCGCAGTTTCTCTTTGCATCAGCAATGGCCCAACCTAGATCATCAACGGGCTCATCCGATGCCTCTTCTTCAGCTTCTTCCCGCATTGCCGGCTCAGCTTCTTCCCGCATTACCGGCTCAGCTTCTTCCCTCATTGTTGTATCATCGTATTCAGGGAACCCATGGCCAGGATAGCTGTCGTCGTCCTCTTCTTCTTCATTGTCTTCCATCATAACCCCTCTTTCTCCATGCTTGGTCCAAACATTATAGTGGGGCATGAAACCGGACTCAAACAGGTGGACGTGAATGGTTCTTGACGTAGAGTAATTGCGACCATTCTTACAGCTAGCACATGGACAATGCATAAAACCATCCGCTCGCTTGTTTGCCTCAGCCGCAAGCAGAAAAGTACGCACACCATTAATGAACTCGGGAGAGCATCGGTCATCGTACATCCATTGCCGGCTCATCTTCAATACACAGCACCGAAAACATCAAATTAATACAATACATAAAGTTCATACATAAAGAGCATACAACACTTCAATGCAACAAACAAATAACTCTCTAGCTAAAGAATTTAAATGCAACAACAAATGCGATCAAGATTGCAACTAAGGTAACAATTGATCCAACAACATAATGATACCAAGCCTCACTATGAATGGCATATTTTCTAATCTTTCTAATCTTCAAGCGCATTTTCTCCATCTTAATCTTGTGATCATCTACGACATCGGCAACATGCAACTCCAATTCCATCTTCTCCCTCTCAATTCTTTTCAATTTTTCCTTCAAATCCTCGTTTTCTCTTTCAACTAAATTTAACCTCTCGACAATAGGGTCGGTTGGAATTTCGGGTTCAACTACCTCCTACATACAAATATCTATGTCAACTTGATGGGCATAATTTTTCATAAACACGAAATGCAATGAATAGTTTTAAAAGAGAATATACCACATCCGAATCATAACCCGGACGAGGGCCTACGGGGACGGATATCAAAACCATGGCACTATGCATAACAAACAACTTATGGGTAAGATAATTATACGAGTAACTATATATCCAAATCACACAAACATCATTTTTTATATAAAACTTCATGAACAAGAGGATCACCACAAGGTGGTGCCGGTGACGGGACGTTGCGATCGATCGACGGTGGTTACGACGGAGATTTAGAAGGTACTAAGTAAACCACACCTACATATGCAAAACTAAGTGTTATTTTTGACCTCAAATTGCATATAAATAAAATACTAGCACATATATATAATTCCTCCCAAATTACTAAACTCAAAAATCAATCACTATATAAAGCATTGCACGAGCTAATCTAGCAATGAGAGATGAAAGGAAAGAGTTGCTAACCTTTGTGATCATTTGAATGGATGGGGGCCTTCAAATCTTGGGCAAAATGTGTGATGAGCTTGAGAGGAAGAGGGGAAAGAATAGAGAGGTGAGGGGAAAGGGGAAGAACAGAGCGAGCTCGGGTGGACGAAGGGTCTATGTAGGACGACCTTTAGTACCGGTTCATGATACGACCCAGTACTAAAGGTGCTGGAGGGGCCCCGGACTGACAACATCCTGCCACCACTCACTTTAGTACCGGTTCGTGGCACGAACCGGTACTAATGAGAGCGGCCCGACTAGCCATTGGAACCGGCACTAATGTACACATTAGTGCCGGCTCAAATTCAAACCGGCACTAATGTGCTTCACGTTTGACCCCTTTTCTACTAGTGGGGGGGGGGGGGTTTGGATGAACAGTTCCCGGTGGGGGTGGATGAACAGGACCCCGTGGTGTTGCCTCTGGATGAACAGGACCCCGATCGATCGAGCCGGTTGGGGATGGATGAACAGGACCCCGTGGAGGGCTGGATGAACAGGACCACCCCGTGGAGGGCAGGATGAACAGTAGATGGTGGAGGGTAGGATGAACAGTAGATGGTGGAGGGCAGGATGAACAGTAGCCCGTGGAGAGGGCTGGTTGAACAGTAGCCGGTGGAGTAGCGCGCGGTGGAGGCTGGATGAACAGGAGCCCGTGGATGAACAGTCGCAGGTGGAGGCTGGAGGAGGTCAACAGTGGATGAACAGTAGCTCGTGGAGGCTGGAGGGGGTCGACGGTGGAGATGAACAGTATCCTGTGGAGTCCCGTTTTGCGGTACGCCACACCCCTCCCGATGAACAGGACCCCCGTTTCGACTGTAGCGCTCCAACACAAGTCCGCTTCGTCCGTTTTGCGGTACGCCACACCCCTCCCGATCAACAGGACCCCCGTTTCGACCGTAGGAGATCCGTTTCCTCTGTTTTGCGGTACGCCAGACCCCTCCCAATGAACAGGATCTCGTTTCAAACGTGGCCGGTCGAACACAAGGCCGTTTCCTCCGTTTTGCGGTACGCCAGGCCTCGTTTCCATCGCCTGTTCCATCCAAGCCCTCCCGATGAACACGACCACGCATTCCGTTCCGACCCAGCCGGTTGGCTCCCACGTGTTCCGTTGCTTCCCCATGAACATGACACATTCCATTGCCTTCCCATGAACACGACGCATTCTGTTGCCTCCCCATGAACACGACGACGACGCTGTTTCTCCATTCCGACCGAGCCATGTACATGAGCCCTGGCCGTACGTATGCGCGAGTAGGCGTTCGAGACCCCGCCCATATGTACACATACGTGGCCGTATTTTCTTTCTTGCACCCTGGCCACTGTGCGTACCTGTACATGCTACGTGCGTGCCTCTACTACGACACGTGCGCGCCTCTACATCGACCAGTATATATGTACGTACACGTTCGCGACCAGAATGACAACGCTACGTACGCTTTGACCAGGTGGGTCCCGACTGTCAGGCACTTCCTTGCGTGCGAAGATGTAGCTGGTGGGTCCCAGCAGTCAGGGGCAAACGTTTTTTTTCGCAAAATACGGTGGCCCGTCCGGTGGGTCCCCGCTGTCAGGTGGAGGAATAATTATTTTGCACATAATAAGGAGGCACTTCCTTGCTGCGGCCGTGGACCCAGCTGTCAGCCTCTCCACGTACAGTCCACGTCCGATGGAAGCCATTCCTTGACCACGTTGACCACGCCGCGCCGAGAGCACCAGGGCGGTGGACGACGGCGAGGCCTAGGAAGGGGACGACGCGGAGCCGGGGAAGACACGACAGTGGATGCCCACGCGTAGAGGAGTACGAGGGTTCACTGGTTCGCTGCGGTGTGAGGCTGCCGTCGCCGCAGAATAACAGGGGGTGTGGGTGAGTAGAGGGATGGCCTGGCCAGCGGTGGGAGTAGTAGGGGGCGGTGAGGCCTCCGCCGCATCGTAGCCGGCCACGGGAGGCAGGAGCACGAGGCACGATCGGCGCTGGTTTGGGTGGCTGGAGCAAGAAGACCAGAGGTTGAAGAAGCACTATGGCCGTTGGATGGACATTGTACGGTCACTGGAGCTAGAATCGTGCATATTGACTAAGTTGACAAAGCCCTCCGTCCCCGTCAACTTAGTAGGTGTCGGGCGTTTGGTGCGACATATGCCAACGGATGGCTTATCATGGTGGGGGCGAGTAGAATGTCGCCGGTGCCTGGAAACGAGATGAGTTGAAGACATGCACGCCGGCGAATCTTACCCAGCTTCGGGGCTCTCCGGGGAGATAATACCCCTACTACTGCACTGCGGGGTCTCCGCATGATCACTATGGCCAAGTGTTTACACGGTTGCTCCTTGAGCTGTTTCTGGTGGTAGAAGAGGGCAAGGCTAGCTCTCTCCTTCTATCTGGTATGGTCTAGAACTACTGGGATCCCACCCCTTGCATGGGTGCCCTAGGGGGTTTATATAGGCCTACCCCCAGGGGTACAATGGTAATTCGACTGGGCGCGGGCCCCGCTGTCAGTGCCTCCGACCTCCGACTTCTCCGCCGACTGCTGGGGCCCGCCGACTGGTCTGGTACGGAGCCGACAGGCCACGTCCACCGCGGGCGGGTCTTGCCGGCCGCTGATTACTCTAGTCGTGCTTCTGATGACGCAGGCTTGGTCATGGGGTCGTGGCAACAGCCCCACCGCCTGGCGGGCGATCACTGTGGCCACTCCCCATCTCATCTTGATTAATGGCGCGTGGGCCCCGGGGGAGGGCTCGGCCGACTCCCCCGGGCCGACTCCCGACGGGTCCGACTGGCGGTTCTCCCGCCGTCTCCCGAGGTCTCGCTGACTGGTGGGCCTCGCTGCCTCCAGGCCGTACAGACAAGCCGTCGTGGGAGCAGGACTTGGTACTGTGGTGCTGATGTCAGGGCCGGCCGGGCGACAGTGCCACGCCGCATGGAGATCTTCCCGGGTACGGCGTGCTGTGGCCATGCCTACCCTTGGTAAGGGGCGAGGAGTGGGCTTCACTATAGCCACGCCCCTGCCCCGTCCCCTTCGATGAGGTCATGGTTTGTTGGAGTCGCCGGCCGACTCCCCAAAGCCGGCTTCTCTGGAAGTCGTCCCTGGGACTCGGCCGTGAGCGGGCAGTCGGTCGCCCTGCCGTCGACTCCTCAGGAGGCGGCTCTTCGCCCTGGGGTCTTGAGGGGCGCAGCCTGCCCCGATGTCTTGAAAGGTTATGGGACTCGGCTTGGCCTACCCGTGGCCCATTACTCCGACAGTAGTCCCCGAAGCTGGTGAGGCGCCGCGGACGATCGGCCGAGAAGCCTTAGCAGTTTCTCTTTCTGGGTGCTCAACACATGGTCTTGATTGACTTCTGCCGGGCTGACTAGAAGGAATCGGTCTTGCTCAACTCGGATTCACTTGATTCCGTCTCGCTCAGCATCTCGAACGCCGCGGCGGGATTTAAGCAGCGTGCTAGCTAAGCCTCCAGGCCGCCGCCCATTCTTGGCCTGTTACGCAAGGGCACATGGCTAGACCGTCCTGCCAGCCCACGCGCGTGACGGGACAGGCCCACAGGCGGGGCCCGCCACTACCGCGCCTCGGCGCCCGAGCGGATCCGCTGCGGCCCCGGTGGACGGTTGGGATTCCCGTGGAGTTACTGCGCGCAGTAACTTTACGTGGATCGTGGGGGTCGTGGGGTTGTGGGCGCAGTAAATCCCCACGTCCGCCCCCTCGGCTTCGCAGCCCACAGGGCTATAAGTAGGGGGAAGAGGGGGGCACGCGCGCCCCTCCTTCCCACTACCCCTCGCTCTCTTCCTCCTTGCTGCTCCTCGCTCTCCTCCTTCTTCTTCTCTTCTTCGCTCCGCCGCACGCCCAAGCTCCGGCGAACGCCGCGGTGACAACTCGCGATGAGTTCTTCCTCCGCTGCTGCGCCTCCCCCAGTGCGCTCCGACACCTGGGACGGTTCTGAAGTTCATGAAGACCACATCGAGTCCCTCCGTCGGACCCGTCGGCTTCCCGGTGAGGATCGCGTGCAGGTGCGTCTTGCGCCGGAGGGGGAGATTTCCCCCGCCCCGTAGGAGGGCGAGCGGGTCATCTTCCGCTCGCACTGCCTGCGCGGGCTGGGGCTGCCGGCGAGTAGCTTTTTCCGGTCTTTCTTGGAGTTGTACGGCCTCCAGCCGCACCACCTCACCCCCAACACAGTGGTGCTGCTGTCCGCCTTCGTGGCCTTGTGCGAAGGCTTCCTCGGAGTCCTCCCCACCCTCGATCTCTGGGGGGAGTTCTTCTTCTCCAAGCTCGGCACCCAGGCCGCGGGTGTGCCGGCTCAATGCGGCGCCTTCATCGCCGTGCGAAGGTCAGGAGCCGACAACCCCTTCCCCTCCATCTCGCTGATAAAGTCAGTGAAGATGTGGCAGAGATCCTACTTCTACGTCAGGAACGTTGCCACGAGGGGTGACTGGGTCAACCTGCCGGCTTTCGAAGCCGGCCCGCCGGCTGGGAGACTGCCCAACTGGTCGTACCGGGCCAGGTCGCTGACGCCTGCGGGAGCCGGCGCCATCACGTGACTCCGAGTGCTGACGCAGTCGGAGGGTTTGACTGGTCCAGACCTGCTGGCCGCCTTCGTTTCGCGCCGAGTTCTCCCACTCCAAGGCCTCCCTCACATGATATGCCATATGAGTGGGCACCGCGACCTGAGTCGGATGTGCACCAAGGACATGCCTCACGAAGAGGTGGCCCTCATGGTGAACTACCTCTCGGACAGCAGGCTCCCGGAGGACTGGCGATTCGGCAAGGAGCCGTACTCCCACGCCAACCCCCCGCCCGTGGTGAGTCGCCTTTCTTTTCTTTCTTTAGATTATCTTCTTCTTGCCGGGTTTTGTTTTGACCAGTCGGCTTTGGTTAGAATCCCCTTCTTCACCCACCAGCCGGCACCTCGGGGCCGGCCCGTGAGTTCGTCGCCGACCGGGCGAAGAGCGACGTCGACGACCCCAATCTGGGGGCGGCGGCTCTGGAAGACGACGCCGAGGGAGGAGGAGGGACAGCAGGCGACTTCAGGCCCTCGGCTACCTTCGCCGACTGGCTTGAAGACAACGCTGAGGGAGAAGTTGCCCCTCGCCATCGGCCAGGAGCCAGCCAGCCTGGCACGGGCTCTTCTGCCGTGCCGGGCGCTCCTGGCGGCGGGAAGAAGCGCAGGTCCGCGCCGACTTTGTTCGGCAGTCGGCCGAAGAAGCCCAAGGGCTCGACTGTGGCGACCCGGCGGGACGAGGCAGCCGCGATGGCCAACCGCTTCCGTAAGGAAGTGAAGAAGCGCCGTTGGTCTCCGCGTAAGTATTCTGTCTTCCAAGTTTTATTCTTTCTTCGTGATTTGTCTGAGTCTCTGCTTTCCCCTCTTTCTTCAGGGCTCCCCTCTCTCTTGAGCGGGTCACCGCCGCCTCCGTCATGGGGTCAACGGAGACGTCCACCACCACTCGGCGGATTGACCCCGCTGCTGACCTCCGGGAGGTGACGGAGTGGAATGCGCAGGAGAGGCGCACCGAAGAAGAGGCCCTCCTCCTGGAGAAGGCGGAGGCCGATAGGGCGGAGGCCTCTACTAAGAAAAAACTAGCGGAGGCCGAAGCCGCCGCCGCGGCGAAGCAGGAGGCTGAGGAAGCCGCACGCTGCCAGTCGGCCTTGCTCGTCACCCCGCTGAACTCTGCGCCGCCGCCTCCGGAGTTCACGGGGCCAACTGGAGAAGCCGGCGGGGAGAACCTCGTCGAGGAGAGGGACGGCGGTGACCCCTCTACTCCGGACGCGAACGTTCCGCCGCCATCTCCGCCGCCGTCTTAAGGCGCGCAAGGCGAGCAGCCAGCGGACCCTCCGGTGCCGCCGACCGAAGACGAGGCCGTGGCAAGGCTACTCCTCCAAGTCGGCTCGCCGACGCGCCGTCGTCTGGAGAAGGCGACTTCGGCACCCCGCCCCCTGGAAGTTGGCACCGCCAGCTCGGTGGCCCCAGACGCCGAAGCGACGAGCGTCGCACCTGTTGGGTGGGTGCAAGGAGGCGGCACAGGACCGCTAAACCGGGCGCTCCTGGACGTCCAGGCGAAGCTCCATGCTGAGGGCGACGCTCTCCAGAGTTGCACCAAGGCGTTCCTAGCTTCGCGGGCAGCCGTCCGGGTATGTTTTTTCCTTTGGTCTTTGTTTTCTTGCTCCTCTCTATGGGGGCGCGCCAGCGCACCCATTGGGTGTAGTCCCCGAGTTTCGGGTCGGCTGCTGAGCAGGCGGCCCGGAACTCCAATTGATGAACTTCTGGGTACTAATTTTGTCTGAAATGCTTGTCGCAGGATTACCACAACCTCCGCGTCACTGCCTTCAACCGTAACATTGAAGAGCTGGGCAAGTGGAACGCCGACTTGGCGGAGAGCCGGAGTAAGTCCCCCCTTTTTTTTTTCTCTGCAGGGGCGCGCTAGCGCACCCGCGGGCTGTAGTCTCCGAGATTCGGGCCGGCTGCTGAGCAGCCTGGCCGGATCTCCCCGGCGACCTACTTTATTGACGACTATTGTCTTTCTTCCTTTTCTTAAGGAGCCAATGCTGCTCTTCAACAGCAGCTGAGCAAAGCCAACTCCGCCCTGCGCGCCAAAGGGGAGGAGTGCAGCAAGCTCGCCACAGAGCGTGATCTGCTGGCCACTCAGTTGGCAGAGTAGAAGGAGCTGCTTGTGAAGTCACAGAGGGAGGCGGAGGAGACGGAAACCACCCTCTTGGCCGAGTTCGCTAGCGAGCGCTCCTCCTGGTCTGACAAGGAGGCGCTGCTGTCCTCCGGCTTCCACGAGATTGAAGACATCGTTGATGGTGAGCCTCTTTATTTTCTTTCTTCGAGCTGCCGACTTAGATCGTGCCGACTCCTGGTTTTTGACTTGCTTCTTCGTTTCTTCGTGTCTGTGTAGACTTCTTCCCTGGGCAGTCGCAGGCCGCCATCCAAGCCATCGAGGCTGACCGTGAAGGTCGGAGGGCGCAGAGATCGCCGCCGATGCCCCCCGAACTCTTGACGAGCACATCCTGAGCATCGAGGCTCGCCTCCGGCCGGCTCACTGGTTGCTGGGCCGGCTCCAGCGCGTCGGTGCCCAGGCGATTGCTGCCCTTTGGCCGGACATGCAGGCTCCGCGCACCCCCAGCCTGACGGCCAACTGGCTGGAGGTCGCGGCTGGTCGTCTTGAGGCCTGGAAGGGCTCTTCGGCCCGGGCTGGAGCGCGCCGGGCCTTGGAGTTCGTCAAGGCGTGGTACCCGGGGTTGGATCTAGACCGGTTGGCCACGCTTCAGTCGGAGGCCCAGCCAGAGCTGGCGGCTGCGGCAGATTCCCTCATCAAACGTGCTGCGGCGATCGCCGAGTACACTGACACCAGCATCTTCGTCCCTGAGCAGTCTAAAGACGACGAGGAGGTACCGCCGAAGTGGTTTGGGATGAACCCAGACTATGGCGAAGACTCGGCGGAGGTGATTGGCTCCAGCGTCGAGGAGGAGGATGAGGCAGAGGATGGGGGCGAGGCAGAGGCACCAGAAGGCGGAGCAGACGGCCAGCCTCAGCCCGACCGCGCCTCCAGCAACGAGCCGCGCGCGACCGAGTCGACTGCCGCCAGAGGTGATCAAGCCAAGACTAGCCAGTCGGCTGCCCCGACGCCTGACGCTGGCGCCTCCTCCAACCCTCTGAATCCGTCCGCTGCCTCCTGAGCTGCCGTTATATCTTTTATTTTATCTGCTTTAGTAGTCTTTGAAGAACTTGTTAATTCGCACAATTCCACCCCGGGGTGTATTTTGAACCTCTACTCGACAATTCGGCCAAGGGCCTATGTTACGTAAATATATATATATCTATCTTTTCTTGCTCATTGTTCTTTTGGCTTTTTTCCTTTGCCGCTTTCTCTTAGTTGCCTGCCTTGCCAATCGGACAGCCGCTCTGTGGACTGTTGCTGGATCAAGTGCTAGGATACTTTGGGAAAGCAAGTACTTAGCCGATTTCAAGAGATTTTTTTTGAGCAAGTTGGATAGGAGTCGGCAGTTCGACTATCCGAGAGTCGGTTTGCGAGAAAGGCTGGAGGCCATCTTGAGCTATGTTTTATGCTTTGAGTCCTTAGCCATTTTTCATGCGAGTGCCCATTCCACCATACTGCTGCCCACCGTACAGTCGCTCTGCGAGCTGCGGCTTCTGACAGGAGACGGTTTAGGCATTTACACACTACTTATCCGACTGCAGGAAGCATTTCATAGTGCAAGGCGGCAAGTCCCTGGGTCGACTTGTCGAGCCCGGTGCCAAACGGCATGGCAAAGAGTAACATACTTGTAGGCATAATTTTTATCATATAGACAAAATAGGGTAGTCCCCGAGCTCGTCTCGGGGGGCCCGAAGTCTTGGTACTTTAATACAAAAGGTAGCGTGGTACATACTGCATCAACTGTAAAATCTTCGGAGGAGATTTGAATTCCATGGCCGCTCTGTCTCCTTGCCGGAGTTGTCCCTCTTGCGTGCTCGGGGCTTCTGAGCATCGATCAGGTAGTAGGAATCGTTGCCCAGTACTTTGCTGATGATGAAAGGGCCTTCCCAAGGCGACGACAGCTTGTGCTGGCTGGCTATTCTCTGGATCAGCCGGAGCACAAGGTCGCCTTCTTGGAAAGATCTTGGCCTGACCTT
Organism: Triticum urartu; assembly: GCF_003073215.2. Lineage (NCBI taxonomy): Eukaryota > Viridiplantae > Streptophyta > Magnoliopsida > Poales > Poaceae > Triticum > Triticum urartu. Next base: position 89,447,895 of record NC_053028.1, on the reverse strand, counting down.
CCTATTGTGGTATCGGCACAGGCTCTGCTGGTAGATGCTGGACCGGCTGAGTGCCAACAGCCAGCCCTCTTCCAGCAGATCGACGCCGTCTTGTCGTGCTTCTTCTGCTTCCTCCTTGGTGTACATGGTGACTCGTGGGGAGTCAAACTCTATGTCCGTTGGGATGACGGCTTCGGCACCGTAGACGAGGAAGAAGGGCGTGAAGCCGGTTGACTTGTTTGGAGTCATGCGCAGACTCCAGAGGACGGCTGGCAGCTCGCCGAGCCAGCAGCCAGCCGAGCGCTCCAGAGGCTCGATCAACCGAGGCTTGATGCCGGACAGGATGAGGCCGTTTGCTCGCTCCACTTGGCCATTTGACTGCGGATGGGCGACGGACGCTAGGTCCAGTCGGATGCCCTGTGTTGCGCAGAAACGGGCCAAGGCGCCTTTGACAAAATTTGTGCTGTTGTCGGTGATGATGCTGTGTGGTATGCCGTACCGAATTGTGATATCGGTGATGAAGGTCACGGCAGTCGGACCGTTCAGTTTCTTAATTGGCTTCGCTTCCACCCACTTGGTGAACTTGTCCACTGCGACAAGTAGGTGAGTTAAACCACCTCGTGCTGTCTTGAATGGTCCCACCATGTCTAGACCCCAAACTGCGAAAGGCCAGGCAATGGGGATGGTCTTGAGCGCAGAAGCCGGCTGGTGCGGCCTGGAGCTGAACTTCTGGCACCCTTTGCATTTTTGGACCAACTCCTTGGCCTCTTCCAAGGCAGTCGGCCAGAAGAAACCGTGCCGAAAGGCTTTGGCGACGAGTGCTCTTGAAGCCGCATGGTGGCTGCATTCACCTTGATGGATGTCTTTGAGAATCGCCTGGCCTTGCTCTGGCTCTACACAGCGCTGGTAGACACCAGTGACGCTGTGCCTGACCAGCTCTCTGTTGACTATGGTATAGGCTGCCGCCCGGCGTTGTACTTGCCGAGCTGAGGTCTCATCAGTTGGTAGCTCTTTGTTCACCAGGAATTTGAGGATGGGCTGAGCCCATGATGGTGCTGCTATTTCTTCGACTACCAGAACTGCGACTTGGACGAGGGCGGCTGGGCTGGGAGGCGGCGGGTTGGAGTCAACAGCCGCTTGCTGGGTTGATGAAGTCCCCAGGCCGACTGGTGCGGTTCTTGGGCCGAGTTCTGGAATCTTCGAGTCCGCCACCGCAGTCCCCGGGCCGGGCTCGACTGTGGCGGCTTTGGAGTCATCCGCCAAAGTCCCCGTTCCGTCTGCCAGAGCTCTGGGGTCGGATCCGCCGTCTTCGGGAGGAGCTGGCACAAAAATGGAGTCTGATTCTGGTGAAGGCTTGACAGACGGCTTGAGGAGGCGTTGAAGGGCGACGCCAGATGGTATCGCTTGGCGGGTAGAGCCGATTCGTGCCAAGGCGTCTGCTTGGTCGTTGTCGTTTCTTGGCACATGGAGGAACTCGCACCCTTCGAAATACCCGCTGAGTTGCTGCACGAGGAAACGGTAGCTCGCCATGTTTGCGTCTTTCGTGTCCCAGTCACCAGATGACTGCTGGACCACTAAATCCGAGTCGCCATAACACAAGATCCGGCGGATGCCAAGTTCTTTGGCGAGCCAGAGCCCGTGAATGAGCGCCTCGTACTCGACAATGTTGTTGGAGGCGGCAAAATGGATTTGAAGTGCATATTTGAGCTTGTCGCCTTTAGGAGAGGTGAGGACGACGCCGGCTCCCAAGCCGGTGCGCATCTTGGAGCCGTCGAAGTGCATTCGCCAATGGATGGAGTCAGGCGCTGGAGGCAGGTACTGGGTCTCGGCCCAGTCGACGAGGAAGTTGGCCAGCGCTTGTGATTTGATAGCGGTGCGGGGCTGGTAGTAGATGGTGTAAGGAGCCAGCTCTATGGCCCACTTGGCCACTCGACCAGAGGCATCTCGGCTACCGGTGATCTCGGCAAGTGGGGCCGTGCAGACCATTGTGATTGGATGCTCTTGAAAGTAAGGCTTCAATTTCTTGGCAGCAAAGTGTACGCCATAGCACATCTTCTGGTAGTGGGGGTAGTTCTGCTTCGGGGTCGACAGTACCTCGCTCAGGTAATATACTGGTCTCTGGACAGGCAGCGCCTTGCCTTCCTCCTTGCGCTCCACTACCATGACTGTGCTGACTACTTGGCTGGTGGCGGCGATGTATAGGAGCATAGGTTCCTTGGGAGTCGGAGCCGCCAGGATGGGTGGAGTAGTCAGCATCTTCTTCAACTGGTGAAAAGCTTCGTCCGCCTTATGGTTCCACTCGAAAAAAGTGGTCTTCTTCATGAGTTGGTATAAGGGGAGAGCTTTCTCGCCCAGCCGACTGATGAATCGGCTGATGGACGCTAAGCAGCCGGTGAACCTCTGCACATCCAGCAGTCGGCTGGGTACCTCCATTCTCTCGATGGCCTTGATTTTTACTGGGTTGCATTCTATGCCGCGTTCGACCAGGAAACCTAGCAGCTGGCCGACTGGTACTCCGAAGACACACTTCTCGGGGTTGAGCTTGATCTGGAACCGGCATAGGTTCTCAAAGGTCTCCTTGAGGTCTTCCAGCAGTGTTCCACGCTTTTCCGTCTTCACCACCACGTCGTCCACGTAAACGTGGGCGCTCCGGCCGAGCTGCTTGAGGAGACACTTCTGCATGCAACGCTGAAAGGTGGCGCCGGCATTCCTCAAGCCGAACGTCATGGTGAGGTAGTAGAATGCTCCAAACAGCGTGATGAAGGCAGTCTTCAATCTGTCAGCCGGGTTCAGCTTGATCTGGTGATATCCCGAGTATGCATCCAAGAAACTCAACAGCTCGCATCCGGCTGTGGAGTCTATCACTTGATCTTTTCTTGGCAGAGCAAACGGGTCCTTGGGGCAGGCCTTGTTGAGGCTCGTGTAGTCAATACACATTCGCCACTGCTTGTTCTTCTTTAGTACCAGGACCGGATTTGCCAGCCACTCTGGAAAGAAAACTTCCATAATGAAGCCGGCTGCTAGGAGTCGGGCTATCTCTTCTCCGACAACTCTTCTCTTCTCTTCTGATAAGCGGCGCAGGGGCTGCCTGACCGGCTTTGCATCAGATCGGACATGTAACTTGTGCTTGGCTAAATCCGTTGGTACACCTGGCATGTCTTTGGGGGACCATGCGAAGATGTCCCGATTCTCACGGAGGAAATCGACGAGCTCGCCTTCCTATTTGCTGTCGAGGTTCGCACCTATGACAGCATACCTCTCCGGGTGCTCCGGATCCAAGGGTATCTTCTTTGTCTCTTTGGCCGGCTTGAACGAACCTTCGGCTTCCGACTCCTTCGGGTCGGGCGATATCTCCGGCTGCTTGCCGGCCATCGCCACAACTCGTTCAAGGAGTCGCTTCTCGGCTGCGATCACCAGGGACTCGGCCAGCCGACTGCTCTCGGCCGCGCAAGCGGACGACTTCCGGTAGTCGCCGGCCACAGTCAGAATTCCCCTGGAACTGGGCATCTTCATCTTGAGGTAGGCGTAGTGGGGGACCACCATGAACTTGGCCAAGGCGGGTCGGCCAAGTAGCGCATGGTATGGGCTCTCAAGGTCCACCACCTCAAACCAAACAGACTCTCTTCGGAAGTGATCTTTGTCCCCAAAGAGGACGTCCATCAGGATCTTGCCGATTGGTGAGCAGGAAAGCCCAGGAACAATGCCGTGGAACACAGTCCGGCTGTTCTGAAGCTGTCTTTGCTTGATTCCTAACTTCTCCATGGTGTCCTTGTAGAGGATATTGATGTTGCTACCCCCGTCTATCAGAACTCGCGAGAAACGCGCAACCCACTTGTCCGTAGCAAAGGTGGCGTCCAGGACCAAGGCGTAGGAGCCCAGACTCGGCATCACTTCTGGGTGGTCAGCCCTGCTCCAGCTGATGGGCTTCTCAGACCAGTGCATGAACTCTGGTGTCTCTGAGGCTACGGCGTTCACCTCTTGTTGCTGCAGCCGCCTGCTGTGTCGATCATCAGCCACACTGGTGAACACCACATAGGCTCCATGCTCTTCAGGGTATTCGTCTTGTACTGCACCGACTGGCCTGACTGCCGGCTGCTGGGACGGAGGCGGAGGCGGCTGCCCAGCAGGCGGGGGTGGCAGGAGGCCGTCTCCCTTGGCGATCCTGGTGAGCCAGTGGCACTTCCGGGTGGTGTGATTCGACGGCTTCACGCTGCTGTGGAACTTGCAAGGTACATCCAAGGTCTGCTCATAGGAGAAGGCCGGCAACCAGTTTGGCTTGCCGCCTTTCTGTTGCTTGGGCGGAGGCTGCTGGGCTTCAACGGTCGCGACCTGCCGGCTGCCAGAAGCCGTCTGCGGGGCCTTGCGCTTGTTGTCGCCTTGCTGTTGTCACCGGCCGGCGTCTGCCGCCGGAGTTCTTGGAGCCGGAGGAGCTACTTTGCCAGTCGTGCTGATTTGAATTTCCGCCTTCATGGAGGAGTTGGCCGTGGCGTACTTGTCCGCTATGATCAGCAGCTCGTCGAGGGTTTCTGGCTCGTCGCAGAGGAGCTTGTGCTTGAGGAGGGTGCCTTCTCGGCACCCGGCTGTGAAGTACTCGATGGCCTGCACCTCGTGCACGCCCTCGCAGGAGTTCCGGAGCTCAGCCCAACGCGTGAGGTAGTCGCGAGTCGACTCGTCAGGACCTTGTACGCACAAGGAGAGCTGACGAGGCTTGGGAGGACGCTTGTACGTGCTGGTGAAGTTGTGGACGAACGCTTCAGTGAAGTCGACCCAGCTGTTGATGCTGCGGGGCTTTAGGCTATTTAGCCATGTCCGAGCCGTGCCATGGAGCATGAGCGGAACATACTTTACGGCGACACGCTTGTTGCCGTTTGCTATGCTGAAAGCCGTGGAGTAGTCGACTAGCCAGTCTTCCGGCTTCACGGAGCCGGTATACTTGGGCGTGTCTCTTGGGAGAGTGAACCCTTTGGGAAAGGGCTCGTCCCGAATGCGGGGCTCGAAACAAGGCGGACCCAGCTCGTCTTCTTCTTCCAGCGCCAGGGACCGGTGAAGTCGGTCGATCCGGTGGCGGGCGTCATTCTCTCCAACTCCCTCTCGGCGGCCAAGGCGGTCACCAAGAGTCGGATGGTCAATAGGCGGCAGGGAGACTCGCCTCTCCTTGAGGGGAGGGGGAGGCGGATAGTCGTCCCGTCGTTCCACTGCTCTCGGGCGGCCATCTTGGTCGCGCTCTATGGTAATGCGAGTCCGACTGTGGCTGACAGCCGGCTCCTTGTCCTTTCTTCCTCGGGCGCCGCCAGTCGGCGTCCGAGACGTCGCGCCTTGATCTCGGTGCGGGTCATTATTTGGCCGCTGCGGCGCCTCCGAGCGGCAGCCGGCCTCGTTCTGCGCGGCGGCCATGTCGAGGAGCCGCTGGACTCGCTCCATCATGAGGCGGCGTTCTTCGCCCTCGAAATTGTCCAGCTCATCCGCCACTGCCTGGGCGGCTCGGATGTTCTCCGCCGGTGTAGCGTACACGGGGCGGCTGGCCCCAAACAGGCTGGCGACAGCTACGCCGCGCTGCTGGACCGCGCCAAGGCGGCTGGGCCCTGCCGGGGCCGGCGAGCCGCCAACGGCGCGATCCATGTCCCGCTGGTAAGCTTCTGACAAGCGTCTCATGCTGGCCAGCTTCTTCGCGCCTTCAACGAGCTGAAGGCGGCGCGCTTCTAGCGTCTCTGCGTCAGCACCTTCCGTAATGGGCGCAACTAGGTCTTGCAGCGCCGCGCCGAGTGAGTCGGGCGCTCCTCCGCCAGGGAACTCGTCATGACTGATGACTAGCACCTCAGTGATGGTGCTTCCATCGCTCTCTGCGTGTGGGAGAGGTTCATCATAGACCACCACGTTGGTGGGGAACGCGTCGATCGACGCGGTGTCGGAGTCGACCAGCATCGGGTCGGTGGAGCCTACGGACTCCAAGTCTATGGCGGGCTCGCCGGAAACGTGGAGTTGATCAAGGAGGCCCGCGAGGACGTTCTCGGGGCCGCCCGCGCCTGCGTCGGACGCAGGTTCGTCAGAGAGGCGGACCTCGCCGACAAGTTCGGCCAAGGAGCTAGCTGCGCAGGCGATCTCAACGCCGCGCAGCGCGTCGATGCAAACTTCGCCTGGCGTGCCTGGCTGGCTGCGCTCACCAGGGAGGAAAAGGGTTCCCGTCCAGAACAGATCTCCGGACGGCGGTGCACCATGCCCCATGGTGGGCGCCAAATGTCGGGGGTTTGGTGCGACATATGCCAATGGATGGCTTATCATGGTGGGGGCGAGTAGAACATCGCCGGTGCCTGGAAACGGGATGAGGCGAAGACATGCACGCCGGCGAATCTTACCCAGCTTCGGGGCTCTCCGGGGAGATAATACCCCTACTGCTGCTCTGTGGGGTCTCCGCATGATCACTATGGCCAAGTGATTACACAGTTGCTCCTTGAGCCGTTTCTGGTGGTAGAAGAGGGCAAGGCTAGCTCTCTCCTTCTATCTGGTATGGTCTAGAATTACTGGGATCCCACCCCTTGCATGGGTGCCCTGGGGGGTTTATATAGGCCTACCCCCCAGGGGTACAATGGTAATTTGACTGGGCGCGGGCCCCGCCGTCAGTGCCTCCGACCTCCGACTTCTCCACCGACTGCTGGGGCCCGCCGACTGGTCTGGTACGGAGCCGATAGGCCGCGTCCACCGCGGGCGGGTCTTGCCGGCCGCTGATTACTGTAGCCGTGCTTCTGATGACGCAGGCTTGGTCAAGGGGTCGTGGCAACAGCCCCGCCGCCTGGCGGGCGCTCACTGTGGCCACTCCCCATCTCATCTTGATTAATGGTGCGTGGGCCCCGGGGGAAGGCTCGGCCGACTCCCCCGGGCCGACTCCCAACGGGTCCGACTGGCGGTTCTCCCGCCGTCTCCCGAGGTCTCGCTGACTGGTGGGCCCCGCTGCCTCCAGGCCATACAGACAAGCCGTCGTGGGAGCAGGACTTGGTACTGTGGTGCTGATGTCAGGGCCGGCCGGGCAACAGTGCCACGCCGCATGGAGATCTTCCCGGGTACGGCTTGCTGTGGCCATGCCTGCCCTTGGTAAGGGGCGAGGAGTGGGCTTCACTGTAGCCGCGCCCCTGCCCCGTCCCCTTGAATGAGGTCATGGTTTGTTGGAGTCGCCGGCCGACTCCCCAAAGCCGGCTTCTCTGGAAGTCGTCCCTGGGACTCGGCCGTGAGCGGGCAGTCGGCCGCCCTGCTGTCGACTCCTCAGGAGGCGGCTCTTCGCCCCGGGGTCTTGAGGGGCGCAGCCTGCCCCGATGTCCTGAAAGGTTATGGGACTCGGCTTGGCCTACCTATGGCCCATTATTCCGACAGTAGGCCCACAAGTCAGCCTCCCAGCAAGGTGGGTCCCACCTAGCAGGGGGTATTCATTTTTTTGTGCGTAATAAGGAGGCACTTCCGGTGGGTCCGAGCTGACAACAGGGGGAACGCTTTTTTCACGAAATATGGTGGCCCGTCGGGTGGGTCCCAGCAGTCAGGGGCAAACGTTTTTTTCGTGATATACTGGTGGGCGTCCGGTGGGTCCCTGCTGCTAGGTGGAGGAATAATTATTTTCCGCGTAATAAGAAGGCACTTCCTTGCGGCTGCCGTGGACCCAGCTGTCAGCCTCTCCACATACAGTATTCTTCCGTTGGAATTCGGTCGTTGACCACATTGACCATGCCGCACCGACAGCACCACGGCGGTGGACGACGGCGAGGCGTAGGAAGGGGATGACGCGAAGCCGGGGAAGACGCGGCAGTACGAGGGTTAACTGGTTCGGCTGCGCTGCCGTCGCCGCAGAATAACAGGTCGTGTGGGTGAGTGGAGTGGAGGGATGGCCTGGCTAGCGGTGGGAGTAGTATGGGGGCGGTGAGGCCTCCGCGGCAGCACAGCCGGCCACGGGAGGCAGGAGCAGGTGGCACGACCGGCGCTGCTTTGGGCGGCTGGAGCAAGAAGACCAGAGGTTGAAGAAGCACTACGGCCGTTGGATGGACATCGTACGGTCAGTCGAGCTAGAATCGTGCATATTGACTAAGTTGACAAAGCCCTTCGTCCCCGTCAACTTAGTAGACCCACTATACTGGGTCCCAGCTAGCAGGGGGAGTATTCATTTTTTTGTGCGTAATAAGGAGGCACTTCCTTGCGTGCGAAGATATAGCTGGTGGGTCCGAGCTGTCAGCGGCGATAACGTTTTTTTCGCAAAATACAGATGCCGTTTCGGTGGGTCCCAGATGTCAGGTGGAGGAAATCATTATTTTGCGCGTAATAAGGAGGCATTTCCTTGCGTGCGGCCGTGGACCCAGCTGTCAGCCTCTCCACGTACAGTCCACTTCAGATGCATGTCGGTCATTGACCACGCTGACCACGCCACGCCGAGAGCACCAGGACGGTGGATGACGGAGTGGCCTAGGAAGGGAACGACACGGAGGTAGGGAAGACTCGGCCGTTGTTTTTGTTTCCCATGTTGAGGGGAGTACGACTGTACGAGGGTTTACTGGTTTGTCTGCCGTGGCCGGAGAATAACATCTGGTGTGGGTGAGTAGAGGGATGTCTAGGCCAGCGATGGGAGTACGGTGGGGCGGTGAGGCCTGCGCGGCAGCACAGCCGGCCGCGGGGAGGAGGGAGCAGGCAGTCCCGTCGGCGCTTATTTGAGCGGCTGGAGCAGGAAGAGCATAGATTGAAGAAGCATGACGGCCGTTGGATCCAACGGTATATAGGCCATCTGTGGAAAGCCTCAAATCTGTGGAAAACAGCATACAGCCCATCTGCCATTATTTCAAATAATTTACAACCCATTTGCTAATTCTTATGGGTTTTTTTGAGCCCATATTCTTTATGTTAGCATTACAGCCCATATTGTGGCCACGGTTAAAAGTTTATACGAAATTTTGCATATGTCGGTGCGGTCTGAACTGTTTTTAATCCCGAAATTTCGAGTCACATTTAGACTGATTTTAAAAATAAATGTATATCAATATAAAATCCAATAAATTGTCCACCCATAAAAATCAATGCAATTTAAAATCTTGAAATGAAAAAAAGATATTTGAAAATAATTGCCGGTTTGATGTGTTTTAAAAATGTACAGCCCATTTCTCATTACTGATAGGCCATTTTCTCGGCCAGCCGAATGAAGCTCTCCTCGTCTTGAAAGATTTGCAGCCCAACAGGCCTGATAAAGCGACTTACTTGACAAATCACAAAAGAACTGGGCTAGCCATTTTTAGAAAGAAAAAAACTACTGGGCTGGTCTGTGGTAAACATAAAAGAAAAGGCTGTCTAGACAGACCAGAGTGTCCCGCACAGCCCAGTTGACACCCTGCTTCCGTCTCAGAAACAAATTAGATAAATGCCACTCCAATTATGGCGATTCATAAAAATGCCACTGCAATTTCCAAACTTTGAAAAATGCCACTGCAATTTTTGCAAACTTTGAAAAACGCCACTGCAGTTTGCAAACTTTGAAAAACGCCACTCCAGACTTCGAAAAATGCCACTAGAAATGGCATGAAATGGCATTTTTCAAAGTTTTGAAATTGCAGTGGCATTTCTCAGATACACCAGATTTGGAGTGGCATTTATCAAATTAACCCAAAACAAAAATAACTGGGCGAGCTGCTGGGTCCCTGGTGTCAGCTGCTCGTTGTGCAATTCTCTCGTTTATTGACTACGTTGACAATGGCATGGGACCCAGATGTCAGAAATCCACTAGGAGGAGCCATTTTTTTATTGGCTTGAAATAAGGAGGCACTTGCTTGCATACTGCCATGACCTTGGCGGGTCCCTGCTGTCATCCTCTCCACGTACAATCATCTCCTGATTGTGTACGCGTCAACTTGCTAGGCCCACAAGTCAGCCTCTAAACCGTGGAGGACAAATACAACCCATTAAAAAAAATAACAGCCCATTCCATATGTTCAAACGGAAAGTTCAACATTCAGAGCAAAGTAACAGGTCTGATCCACATATAGAGTACTGAACTTCCACGTTGACAACCATCATAGCCAAGTTAACTATCTACTCCCACTAACACTCTAGTAGCGTACAAGTACTAACTTACTCTTAGCTAACTAGACGATGCCGGCCCCCATCTGCTGTCCATGCTAAACGCCGGCACCGGCATCCTCCGCCTCGCCTCGGACTTGCCAGAGGTGTGATAGGGCACGTTGCTCACGCGCGCTGGCCCTTTCCATGCCAGCATGATCCACCGAAGCTTCGGCTTCCAAGTGGGAAACCCACTTGACGAGCTGGTAGTAAAAATCGGCGTCGCAAACGCGTGCGTGCCCGACAGCCTCTAGGGCTATTTGTCGGGCGTCGGCCTCCACGTAGTCGGCCCAGTTGCGGGCGCTCTACTCGCGACTCAGAGCGTCGGTGCGCTGCTGCTCCATGTCCCGCTGGCGGTGCAAATCGGCGATACGCTGCTCCTCCGCCAGGCGGTCGCGCTCCAACAACTCCTGCTCCTCCGCCATGCGGTCGCGCTCCAACAACTCCTCGATCTCCGCATTGCCATCTAAAGACAGATAGAATGCCTCCTCCCTCCGTCTGCCTTCCGGTGAAAACCCGAAGACTAGTTCCAGCGGTGACCGCCTCCGGCGTCGCCTACCGCGGACGGGCGGGGGCATGGCGGACGTGGCGAGCGACGTCGGGCCGGTGGGGGCTTATGAGGATATGGCGAGTTGGGCCACGGTGGCACCTGAGAAGGCCGGGAAACAGTACTTATAGGCGGAAGGTAACGCGACGGTCATCGGAATTCAATGCATAATGGCTTAGCGCGCCAGCTTGCCGTGAAAAACTAGAGAAACTGAAATTATGACTGTGTCGTCCCGTCCCGTCTGGGTCGCACGCCGGCATGACGGTCAAACGAGTGCACTCAAATCATCTCCCTCCTTGTCAATAATGATTCCACGGATTTAAAGAGTATCTTTTTTCGCATCAGTTAGCTGCCTTAATTACGGCCGGCTGCATGCAGGCACTCAGAATCGCTCACAGGCAGTACACGAAGCAGCATGCAATGAGTCGTAGCCGAGGGCACGCATGCAGCCACTTAAATCGCTGGAATTAATTAGGCTTAAACTTCTGCATGCCATTAATTATTGCCATGCCTTGGTCTTGCTGCTTTGCTCACGGGACTAATAAATCCCGGACGGAGGGAGTACCTTGGTTGGTGAGAGGTTTGAATTAAGCCCTGCAAACCGGAAAGGAGGCACTAGTACGTGCGTGATCCGCTATTTATTCGTGTAGGATCGAGTAGGTTGTTTCTTGAATTGAGCCCTGCAAAGCGGAAAGGAGGTAGTACGTGCGTGATCCTCTATTTATCCGTGTACGTTCGATAGTGTAGCTTGTCAGTTTCTTCAGAGGTAGGCATTTTTATCCATGTAGGATCGATAGTGTAGCCTGTCAGTTTCTTCAGAGGTAGGCATTTTTATTCAAAAAACTGCCACTTCGCATCTTGTGTCGCAAATAAAACTGCCATGAGCGCATTTGTAGGCTAGCTAGTGATCGATCAGTAACTTGTAAACACTGAGCGAACAGAAATAAGTAAATGTTAATGCATCTCAATGATTCACAGATCATATACAAATATGTAGCTCCAAAAGCAAAGATCAGCCACTTCGGATCTTGCGTCGCAACTAAAACTAACTAGTACGATTCCCATACATAAGATCAACATGTTAATGCATCTCAATGATTCACAGATCATATACAAATATGTAGCTCCAAAAGCAAAGATCTAGAAAAAACATCTGTTCTTCCTACTAACATGGATGCTTCTCTTGGCCAACATTCAGTACAGACTAAAAGACAAATTTTTTTTGTGAAGTCTACAATTCCTCTTGCAAACGTAAGTGGTTTCACCAACAGCTGGAACCATAAGAATGAACCACACATGATGGAGGAACATCCACTGCAATATGATTTGGTCTTCTCTCGATCACACGGCGAGACTATTTTCGGAATACAAACTTTAACTTAGGAAAAATGATGCCCATTGTATAATCAAACCAAAGCAATGAAGCACCTAGTGTTAGCCAATAAATAGTACAGTACTACTTTTCTGCAGTCCATGAAGTGACTATCCAATCTTTCTGTGTCTATTTTCAAATGGCACTGCATGCAGTGACTATACTATTCTCTTGTGCAGTTCAACCAAAATTGCGGGCACTTTGTTTGTTTGCCAAATAGCAATGGGCAGACATCTCTGTCTGCACAAATATCAAGCAGCTAGTAAACATATACCACACCTTGTATTTTCGGTTTAAACATGTCTCTTCTGCTTAGCATCTGTCATGTTCTGCACTGGACAATCTGATACAGTTATGTTTTTTCCTGGACAATTTCATACTGAATTGATTTGCTGGTTCAAAGCAGAAATATAGCGCCTATTCTTCATCAGACCAAGGATATCCATGTTCACAGTGATGGAAGAGGTGAAATTGATACAACCGAAATTGAGCATCCAATCATTGAATCATGTCCTGCACCTCCAATGTAGGTCCACCCTGCCAATAAATTCACATGCAAACCACTAGTATTACTATCTAATGACAGTACAAAAACAGTAGCAAGATAGTAGCAAAACATGTACCTTCGTAATGAACAACTCATAGTGCCACCAATTGGATATAAAGGTTTGGAAAAAACATGCTCCTAATGTTGAACCAGTTGGACTTTTTTGCAGTTCCACTAAAATCGAGCATCCTATTTGCATAGATATTGAAAGTGTGATTACTCTAAAAGTGGCACTAGTTGAAGCATAGACTCACAAATATAAGCATTCAAATTTCTAAATGAGAAAAGGTAGCAAGACTATTTCTAACCACCTGTTTGAAGGAATAAATAAAGCAACAGCGGCTGATGTCGGGAAGGCATACATAGTTTTTTCTGGAAAAGTGAGCCATTCCTGACCTTTCCTCTTCTTTTAAGCAAATTTTGTGTAGTTCTACTAAAATAAAATGCCATCACCGCCTTGACAATTCAGTGACACTGTACAAAAGGAAATGACTTAACATTACATCATGATGTCAGGTATGTAGTCGACGTACATTAGAGACAAACATACAGTCCTCCTCAAGAGAACAGCCGGAGGAGGTGCCCACTCTTGACCTTTCCTCTTGTCTTCATAATTGTCTGTGCAGTTTAACCAAAATAAAATGACATCAGCGCCTTGGCATTTTGATGACACTATACAAAAAAATTAACTTATCTCATGAAAGTGAGGTATGTAATCTATAAGCATTAACAATGCAAAAATCTGAAGGTAGTAACAAGTTTCATCGTTGGTATACTGGCTGTGCAACAGCATTAGAATGCCTTAGCTGAAAAATCTTTAATACATCCACAATCAACAGCTAACCTTGAAATAATCCAGTGACATTAAATGGCATTGCTTAAATTTATGGGTGGCATTAGACTAAGAGCGGCATTAGTTAAATGTGGCATCACTTTAGCAGTAGCATTGCTTGACTTGACTGCTAGCATTATACTAAAAACAAAAAAGTGGCAATAAGAGCATGGGAGGCCCATTCGGACAGTGGGCGCACCAGTACGATGTACCTCCACGGACGCAGAGTGGTGAGGGAGGTATGGTTGCCCAGAGCAACAAATATCCAGGCAGCATATGTGGATTACATCCCATTTTTGTTCTCTTTAGCCACATTTTTCCTATGCGAGGACAACAAACCGATCGACCTGGTCATTCTCTATTGCGTTGTCATGCCTTTCTACCCTTCTTCAACCAAGAGACACGAGACTTGTTCCTTAGCTACTGATTTTCCCCTTTTCAACCTAGATGTGGGTTCGATGCCTACTCTCTTGGACAGTACAGTCTCCCTTCCTTTCCTTATTCAACCCAGACATGGATTAGTCTGCATGAAGTAGGGTTTCCTTTAATAGTGCAAATTATGGTTTTTGTCTGCGTGGCCAGTAGAGCAGAGGATAGCAAATTGGGAAGATGGTGGAGTGGAAAAAGATCCACATGCAATGACGTGGCAGATGGGGCAATAGAACAAGGTTATGGTTCGAAAAGAGGTAGCATACCTGAGGGTCGGCGGGAAGTGGCTTCGCTCGTGGTCGTCGTCCTCCGCACACACTACGGCAACAAGCTTGGGGATGGAGGCCATCCCGCACGGGCGCTAGGTCTGAGAGGATGGCTGTCGATGTCAAAACTGGTGAATCTCAAGTAGGGGGTCCCGAACTGTGCGTCTAGGCCGGATGGTAACAGGAGGCAAGGGACACGAAGTTCTACCCAGGTTCGGGCCCTCTCGATGGAGGTAAAACCCTACGTCCTGCTTGATTAATATTGATGATATGGGTAGTACAAGAGTAGATCTACCGCGAGATCAGAGAGGCTAAACCCTAGAAGCTAGCCTATGGTATGATTGTTGATGTGTATGTTGTCCTACGGACTAAAACCCTCCGGTTTATATAGACACCGGATAGGGTTAGGGTTACATAGAGTCGGTTACAATGGTAGGAGATCTTCATATCCGTATCGCCAAGCTTGCCTTCCACGCCAAGGAATGTCCCTTCCGGACACAGGACGGAGTCTTCAATCTTCTATCTTCATAGTCCAGGAGTCCGGCTGAAGGTATAGTTCGGCTATCCGAACACCCCCTAATCCAGGACTCCCTCAGTAGCCCCTGAACCAGGCTTCAATGACGACGAGTCCGGCGCGCAGTTTGTCTTCGGCATTGCAAGGCGGGTTCCTCCTCCAAGTACTTTATAGAAGATTTTGAACACAAAGATAGTGTCCGGCTCTGCAAAATAAGTTTCCACATATTGACATAGAGAGAATAATATTTACACAAATCTAATCTGCTGATGTATTTCGTAGCGTGACACACCCCGGCCAAGCCTTTATCCGAGTCGTTTCAGTATCCCACCTCAGCGCGTTATGCGAGGCGGTTTCCTTGGCACGTCTTGTCAAAGCATAGATCGTGTCCCCTTATTCCGGGATTCTCATCAATACAGGCGTGGGTAACCCAACCGCGCCTTTGATTACGGCGCTTGGCGATAAGCGAGTTTTACCAAGCTGGTGGGGACATGTAGTTGCGTCCACCCATATAAGGGGATAAGGATCCATCTTTTCACCCACGCCTTCTTCCTCCTTTGCCTATCCATTCTTGCGCACTCGAGCTCCAGCGCCCAAGTCCGCACTACCACCTCAACCTTCTCCAGTCATGTCCGGAGCAGGAGGCAAGTGGATGGTCTCCTCCGTCACAGAGGGACACGTCAAAAAGCTGAGGAAGGCCGGATATCTGGCTAGCGACATCGCGCACCGGCTTCCCGAAAAGGGGCAGCTCATCACCACTCCTAGGCCCCATGAGAGGGTGGTATTCCTCCCCCATTTTCTCTGCGGACTGGCCTTCCCTCTGCATCCTTTTTTCCATGGGCTCATGTTCTACTACGGCCTGGATTTCCACGATCTGGCCCCGAACTTCGTCCTCAACATCTCGGCGTTTATCGTCGTGTGCGAGGCGTTCCTCCACATCCGCCCCCATTTCGGCCTATGGCTTAAGACTTTCAACGTCAAGCCAAAGGTGGTGCGCGGCAGCCAGACGGAGTGCGGCGGTGCCATGGTTGGCAAGATGACTAATGTCCTGTGGCTTGAGGGCTCCTTTGTGGAGACCCTGAAGGGGTGGCAATCAGGGTGGTTTTATGTCACTGAGCCGCGCGACGCCGAATGGGTCGCACCCCCTGAGTTTCGATCCGGCCCCCCTATGCGGCTCACCTCCTGGAAGGAGACAGGCCTGTCTTGGGGTAAAAAAGGAGAGCTGACCGGACTCCAAACATGCATCCAAACCCTGGTGGACAAGAAGCTCAAGCTTGTCAACGTAGTCCAGGTTATGCTCATCCTCCTGATCCTCCCGTGTCAACGACGGGCCTTCAACCTGTGGGAGTTCGACCTAGCACAACATCGAACTCTAAACAGGCTCTTCGACACGACGTACGAAGATGCCTGGAGGATGCTTTTCAAGGGCGCCGAGGCTCCCGCATCTGCTACCGAGGATCGCGGATTCAGTACTCAGCATCACGCTCATGCGGTAAGCTGTCTTTGTCCTTTTACAGGGTATCAGTTTTTCATAGTTTGACTCTATGCGGGATCTGAATTCCCTTATCTTTAATAGGATTGGGAGGTGACGTCCGGACAGATCAACTGTCCGGCTCCTTTGCCCGAAGGCCCAGCGGACGCTCGCTTGGCGAAGCTGCTGGTTCCGGCGCCCTATGTGGTGCCGGAGAAGAAGGCCACGAAAAGGGCCACGGGGACTCGAAAGAGTGCCGGCGCCAGGAGGTGTCGGATTCGTCATCCGACGGTCCCGAAGCGCCTTCCTCTCGTGAAGACGAGGAGGAAGAAGAAGAGACCTCTCCCCCTCCAGCGGGAGGAGAGAAGAAAAGGAAGGCCGCCCTCTCTGAGGAGGCCGGAGGGTCCAAGAAGGGGAAAACCCTTCCTCCGGACTACTCCAACGACACCGACGACGGCGAAGAGGAGTGGCAGCCCAGGGCCAAGCCCCTGGCAAAATCGTAAGTATCCGGATACCAGAGTAACTCGTAGTATTCGTTTATTGCACAGCTTTCCCTTATGTCGAATATGCTGATGTAGTCCACCCAAAAACCGGCTCGAAGCGTCGTCGAGCAGCTCACTGGACTCGTCGGCGGTGAACTCGCTTCCGACGGCTTCCTCCCCCCGCCCTATGGACGGCACCGAGGTGTTGTCCCAACAGGTTCCAAGCAGGGAGGAGGTGGTCCTGGAGGCACCGCAAGGCGATCTCCCGGACTCCAGGAGTAAAGGGGATGAAACCCCCCAGGGCTCCAAGTCCAGCTTTAGGCCGGACACTGCTCCGGAACCTTCAAGGGTTCCGGAGTCCGGCGGGGGACCTCCTTCCAAGAGGAGCAAGTCCACCATGCCGGTGACCCCCGTCCATCCGGAGGCGCCAGACAGTATGTTGGAGGCGCTCCAAGGCGCTTCCATCGACGAGGAGCACCACGCTATTATGAGTGCGGTGGTCCAGAAGGTTCAGTCTGCCAAGAGCAGACTGACTGAAGCTTGTATTAGCCTTTTGACAGGCTTTGAGGTAAGTAAATAATGTGTAAATAATATTACCACATAGACAGTAGCCCCTGATGCTCTGTTGGGCGTTCGGGAAGAAAAGCCGAATAGAGGATCAAAAAATTCGCAGGAGTCTAACAAAAGGAGTCAATATGCGTGTGCAGGCTTCTCTGCTGGCGTCCGCCGTACTCACTGCGGAAGTGGACACGCTGAAGCATAGCCTCGAGAAGTCCGAGCAAGAGCTCGGGCGTGCCAAGAAGCAGCTCGAGGAGAAGGAAGGTAAGAAATACCTTGGTTGAATATGTATATAAAAAAGGTGCAATTGCAAGAAATGACAGGATTAACATGGCTATTGTAGGGGCCACATCCAAGGTGGCGACCCTTAAGCAAGCGGTGCTCGAGGCCGAGAAGAGTGCGGCCGCGGAGCGCACCGAGCGGGAGAGGTATGAGGCCGAGGTTGTCAAGGTGCGGCAAGAGTTCCAGGTTCTCATGAAGAAACATGAGAGTTTGGAGCTTGACTCGAAGATGCGAGCGTCTGAGCTCGCGGCGGCTATTGAAAATGCCAAGTCTGCCAAGGCCGAATCCCAGAAGACCCTCCAGGAGTTGGATGAGGTGAAGAAAATAGCGGTGGGTAAGGCATTCTTTATGCAAAGTAAACACATAAACGTGAGTTACTAGATACTTACCCGAATCTGGAGCTCTCCAGGGGCATTTGCAGATCTTCCCCGAAGTGTATCCGATGCCGCCGCATTCTATCGAGCCGAGGAGGGCAGCTCGACGAAGAAGGTGTTCTGGTCTCAGTATGCTGAGGCCGGACACCCCGTGCCCCTGAGCGACCAGCTGAAGCAGCTGGTCGAGCTCCGCAAGGCGGCCGAACAGGCCATGAAGGGCCTCCTAGTTCGGCTGTGGCCTGGAGAGGCTCTGCCTGGGAGCTATTTCGGGCTGGTGCGGCGGCTGGTGTAGGCCTGTCCAAGGCTCGAAGTCATCAAGCGGTCCATCTATATTGAAGGTGCCCGTAGGGCCTTTGCCCGTGCTAAGGTGCACTAGGGCAGGCTGGATGCGAAGAAGCTTGTGAAGGACGGGCCGCCAGCGGGGAAGGAGCATCGCGAGCCCGAAAATTACTATAAGGATGTTCTGAAGGGTGCCCGCCTTGTGGCAGATGAATGTACTAGGGATGTAATTTTTGATTAAAACTCGCTCGTTTGTGTCCTGTGCGCTGAAAACTTGTTCATATGCGCTGGGAAATGCTGCTTGAATTTAAAATATTACCTTCTGTGCGGCTGTTTATCAATACTGAGAGATGGCAAGTCGTCGGCTTCTGCCCCGTTGCCACTAGTGCTGGGGTGTTTGGGGATAAATCTGGGCGCTCTTTTTCCCATGTTTGGGTCCATCGAGGGAGGCGCTCAGCCCGACGAACGAGGAAATCGGACTATAATGCGTGAACACTCTCACTTAGCCATAGAATTCTATAATTTTAAATTTCGGCGAAGCCCCTAGTATTCAGAAGACCGAGTTCAATGCGCTATCCACGCCTTGGCCGGACAGAGCTGACTCGTCGCCTGTCGGAGTAAATGACCACGAGTAGCCTAGCCGGCTCCCCTGGCCCTTCTGAAAAAATTACGAGCCAATCCGGCCCTCAAGAATCCAAGATGCGGGGCCGCCTTCCCCTTGCCGGCTGCCTCCCAGGCCGATATCGGAAGGCGGCCCGACTTCAGCCCTCATGAAGAAAGCCGCGGGAGGGCCGGCTCCGAGAAGCCGGCCGCGAGAAGGCCAACTCCAAGAGGCCGGCTCCCACAAAGCGGTCAAGATCGTACCCTCGAAGTCTGCATCCACATAACGGCGATGTGACGGGGCGTGGCTACAGTAAAGCCCGCCACCCCCGAATCCCGGAGCACGCCCGGCACAGTGCGCCGTACGGGTGGACATGGCCCGTCCGGCGCGGCACTGTTGCCACGGTGACCCTGATGTCATCCACGACGGGCCGCCAGTACGGCCCACGGGCGGTGGGCCCCTTCGGGCAGAGAGACACCTGAAGGCGGCCAGGCCTCCCCCAGTCGGCCCAAGACAAAGCCGGCCCTCCATAGCCGGCTTGCCACCTCCCTCGAAGGAGACGCCCCATTAAGGAGACAAGACGCGGTGAGGCTACAGCGATCACCCGCCGGACGGCGGCACTGTAGCCACGCCCACCTCGGCGAAGCCCTCGTCACCAGGATTGAGCAACAGTAACCAGCCCCCGACCGGGCCCTGGACAGTGGGGCCTGCCTGTCAACCAAGGAGCCGGCAGCTGGCGGGACACACCAGCCGGCAGGCCCCAGCAGCCGGCGCAGAAGCCGGCGAGTGTAGACACAGAAGGCTGGGCCCCACGCCCAGCCGGATTACCATTATACCCCCGGGGGGTAGGCCTATATAAACCCCCCGTGACACCCATGCAAAGGGTTGATCCCTGCTAGTTTAGACACAACATAGGGAGGAGAAGAGAGCGAGCTGTGCCCTTCTTCCTCCTCTCGCCGAACAGCTCAAGGAGCATCGTGTAGCTACTTGTTCATCTAGTGATCATGCGGAGACCCCGCAGAGCAGTAGTAGGGGTGTTATCTCCACGGAGAGCCCTGAAGCCGGGTAAGATTCGCCGGCATGCATGTCTTCGCCTCATCCCGTTTCCAGGCACCGGCGACGTCTTACTGGCTCCCACAATGATAAGCCACCCGTTGGCATATGTCGCACCTACCACCCGACATTTTGCGCCCACCGTGGGGCCAGGTGCACCGTCGTCCGGAGACCTGTTCTGGACTGGAACCCTCTTCCTCCCCCGCGAGCGTAGCCAGCCCGGCACGCCCGATGGCGCTTGCCACGACGCGCTGCAAGGCGTCACCAACGTCTGTGCGGAGAGCGGCCTCACCGATCTCCTTGACAAGACCCTCATCTCCGACGAGCTCGCCTCCGACGCGGGCACCGACCACCTCGTCAACCTCCTCGGCCAGCTCCACGTCTCCGGCGAGCCTGCTATGGACTTGGAGTCGGTTGGCTCCATCGATCCGATGCCTGTCGACTCCGACACGGCCTCACTCGACACTTTCCCCACCGACATCACGATCTACAACGACCCGCTTCCCCAGGCCGATGGCTGCGACGCTGTCACCACCGAGGTGATGGTCATCGGCCACGGCGGCGCTTCTGACGAGAGCGCCCACGACGCCCCGCATGCGGCGGTCCATGACTTGTCCATCCCCCTCCCGGCCGATGCTGACGCTGAAGCACTGGAGGCTCGCCGCCTCGCCCTCCTCGCGGAGGGCCGGAAGTTGGTTTCCATGAGACGCCTCGCTGAGGCCCACCGACGTGAAGCCGACCGCGCCGCCTTTGGCACGCCGCCCCCAGGCGGGCCCAGCCGGGCCGGCATTGTCAGACAGCGCGGCGCTGTCGTCGCCGACACGTTAGGGGTCGACCGCCCAGTCTACGCCACTCCACTCGAGAACCTGCGCGCCGCCCAGGCGGCCGTAGACGAGCTAGACGGACTCGGGGCCGAAGAACTCCCCCACATGACCCGACGCATCCAGCAGCTAATCGATGCAGCCGCGCAGCGGCACGAAGCCGACGCCCGCGCGGAAATCCCTTCCCCGCGCCGAGATCACGGCGCGACTTCCCGGACGCCGACCGTGGGCAAAACCCGCGCGCGGCGCGAGAAAGAGCCGGCTACCAGCCGAAGTCGAACCCGAATCTCCATCGAGCGAGACGCAGAAGGCCATCCCCGGGACGTGGAGTGGCAGGGCAACCCGCCTCCGCCTCGTCCTCGTGGGGAGAGATATCCCACCCCACCGCCTGTTGCGCATCCGACTCTCAGCAGCCGGCTAGGTCGTCGCGAAGGAGTCGGCGAGAACGACGCCCGCCATCGGATCGACCGCCTAGCGCGATCCCTGGCGCTGGAAGAAGAAGACGATGTCGGCCCGCCTTGCTTCGGCCCCCGCATCCGCCGACGAGCCTTTCTCCAAAGGGTTCTCGCTCCCAAGAGACACGCCCAAGTACAACGGCTCTGTGAAGCCGAAAGACTAGTTAATCGAATACTCCACGGCAGTTAGCATAGCAAATGGCAACAGGAGCGTTACCATGAAGTACGTGCCCCTCATGCTGCAAGGCACGGCGCGGACCTGGCTCAATAGCCTCAAGCCATACAGCATCAACAGCTGGCTAGATTTCACAAAAGCCTTCATCCGCAACTTCACCAGCACCTACAAGCGGGCTCCCAAGCCCAGACAGCTCTCCTTGTGCGTACAAGGCCCCGCCGAGTCTACTCGCGACTACCTCACGCGTTGGGCCGAGCTCCGCAACTCTTGCGAAGGGGTGCACGAGGTGCAAGCCATAGAATACTTCACTGCCGGGTGCCGAGAAGGCACCCTCCTCAAGCATAAGCTCCTCTGCGACAAGCCGACTACCCTCGACGAGCTTCTGGTCATAGCGGACAAGTACGCCACCGCCGACTCCTCAATGAAGACCGAACTCCGGGTAGACGCGTCCGGGAAGGTACTCAACCCGGCGCCCAAGACGCCGGCTGGGGACTCCGGCCGACGCCCACACCAGAATGACCACAAGCGCAAGGGCCCCGCGCCGCCTTCCGCCAGTCGGCAGGTGGCCACAGTCGAAGACGAGCGGCCCAAAGGGCAGCCCGCGCCCAAGAAACCCAAGGGCGGCAGGCCGGCTTGGCAGCCGGCCTTCTCCTACGAGCAAACACTCGACGCCCCGTGCAAGTTCCATAGCGGCGCGATGCCGTCCAACCACACGACCCGGAAGTGGCACTGGCTCACCTGAATCTCCAAAGGCGAAGGGCTCGCGCCGCCTCCGCCTGCCGGTCCGCCGCCTCCGGCTCCGCAGCTGCCGACGCTCGGCCCGCAGTCGGAGCCGTGCACGATGAGTTCCCCGACGAGCATGCCGCCTATGTCATCTTTACAAGCCAGCCCGAAGACCGGCGCAGCAAACGCCGAGAGCACCAGGAAGTCAGCGTGGTCGCTGCCAATCCCGCCAAGCACATGCACTGGTCAGAAAAACCTATCAGCTGGAGCCGGGCCGACCACCCAGAGGTGATGCCATCTCCCGGCTCTTATGCGTTGGTTTTGGATGCCACCCTTGCAACGGATAGACGCGCCGCCCGTTTCTCCCGCGTGCTGATAGACGGCGGGAGCAGCATCAACATCCTGTACTGTGACACCCTGGAGAAGCTGAATGTCAAGACGAAGCAACTCATGCCTACTCAGACTGTGTTCCATGGCATCGTACCCGGCCTGTCCTGCGCCCCATTGGCAAGATCAAGATTGACGTACTTTTTGGGGACAAGGATCATTTCCGTCGGGAAGCGATCTGGTTTGAAGTGGTGGACCTGGAGAGCCCCTACCATGCATTGCTTGGCCGACCTGCCTTGGCCAGGTTCATGGCAGTTCCCCACTATGCATACCTCAAGATGAAGATGCCGAGCACCAAGGGCGTCATCACCATAGCCGGCGATTACAAGAAGTCCTCCGAGTGCGCAGCGGCCAGCAGCCGGCTGGCCGAGTCCCTTGTGATTGCTGAAGAAAAGAAGATATTGGACCGAGTCGTGGCCATGGCCGGCAAACAGTCGGTCCTGTCCCCCGATCCCAAGGAGTATGATGCCCAAGGATCTTTCCAGCCGGCCAAGCAGACGAAGAAGATATCTCTTGACCCCGAGCACCTAGAGAGGTTTGCCGTCATCGGGGCAAACCTAAACAGCAAATAGGAAGGCGAGCTCGCCGATTTCCTCCATTAGAATCGGGACATCTTTGCATGGTCCCCCAAGGACATGCCGGGTGTTCCGAAGGAATTCGCCGAGCACAAGCTACACGTCTGAGAAGACGCAAAACCAGTCAAACAACCCCTTCGCCGACTGTCGGAGGAGAAGAGAAGGATTGTAGAAGAGATAGCCCGGCTTCTGGCGGCCGGCTTCATTATGGAAGTTTTCTTTCTAGAGTGGCTCGCCAACCCGGTCCTCGTGTTAAAGAAGAATAACAAGTGGCACATGTGCATAGACTACACGAGCCTCAACAAGGCCTGCCCCAAAGATCCCTTTGCCCTGCCAAGGATTGATCAAGTGATAGACTCCATGGCCGGATGCGAGCTGTTGAGTTTCTTGGATGCTTACTCAGGATACCACCAGATAAAGTTAGATCCGGCAGTCCGCCTGAAGACCGCCTTCATCACGCCATTCGGAGCCTTTTGCTACCTGACTATGACATTCGGCTTGAGAAATGCCGGTGCCACTTTTCAGCGTTGCATGCAGAAGTGCCTCCTCAAGCAGCTCGGCAGAAACGCCCACGTCTACGTAGACGACATTATGGTGAAAACGGAGAAGCGCGGCACCTTGCCAGAAGACCTCAACGAAACATTTGAGAACCTACGCTGGTTCCAAATCAAGCTCAACCCCGAGAAATGCGTGTTCGGAGTGCCAGCCGGCCAGCTCCTAGGTTTCCTGGTCTCCGAACGCGGCATCGAATGCAACCCAGTAAAAATCAAGGCCATTGAGAGAATGGCGATTCCCACCAAACTTTGAGACGTCCAGAAGTTTACCGGATGCTTGGCCTCCGTGAACCGCTTCATCAGCCGCCTCGGAGAGAAAGCTCTTCCCCTCTACCGCCTCATGAAGAAGACCAACCACTTCGAGTGGAATGACCAAGCCGACCAAGCCTTTCACGAGCTGAAGAAGATGCTGGCCACGCCGCCTGTCCTGGCGGCGCCGACTGAGAAGGAGCCCATGCTCCTCTACATTGCCGCAACCAGCCGGGTGGTCAGCACCGTCATCGTAGTCCAACGCCCAGAAGAGGGCCGAGCCCAGCCGGTTCAGAGGCTAGTGTACTATTTGAGCGAGGTGTTGTCTACCTCGAAGCAGAACTACCCGCACTACCAGAAGATGTGCTACGGCGTGTACTTCGCCGCCAAGAAGCTGAAGCCCTACTTCCAAGAGTATCCCATCATGGTTGTATGCACCGCCCCACTGGCCGAGATCATAGGCAGTCGGGATGCATCCGGCCGGGTGGCGAAATGGGCCATCGAGCTGGCCCCTTACACGATCTTCTACCAGCCTCGCATCGCCATCAAGTCCCAAGCATTGGCCGACTTCCTCGTCGACTGGGCCGAGACCCAGTACCTACCGCCAGCTCCCGACTCCACTCATTGGCGCATGCACTTCGATGGGTCCAAGATGCGCACCGGCTTGGGAGCCGGCGTCATCCTCACCTCTCCCAAAGGCGACAAGGTCAGATACACGCTGCAAATTCACTTTGCCGCCTCCAACAACGTGGCCGAGTACGAGGCGCTCATACACGGGCTCCGGCTTGCCAAAGAACTCGGCATTCACCGGATCCTATGTTATGGTGACTCGGACTTGGTGGTCCAGCAATCATCCAGCGACTGGGATGCCAAGGACGCAAATATGGCAAGCTACCGCTTCCTTGTTCAGCAGATCAGTGGGTATTTTGAAGGATGCAAGTTCCTCCACGTACCACGAGCCGACAACGAGCCAGCTGATGCCCTGGCTCGAATAGGCTCCACTCGGCAAGCAATACCAACCGGTGTCTCTCTACAACGCCTCCTCAAGCCGTCTATCAAGCCGTCTCCAGAGTCCGATTCCATCTTCGTGCCGCCTGACCCCGATGCAGTCGGGTCCGGCTCAAAGAACCAAGCGGGTGACCCGGGGACTTCGATAGTCGGCCCGGGGACATCAGTAGGCGGCGGCTCGGGGACTTCCGTAGTTACGCCCGACCCGGGGACTGCCACACCCGGCTCGGGGACTGCGGTGGTCGGCCCGGAGACTGCACCAACACAACATGCGGCGGCCGACTCCAGCATTTCACCACCCAGCCCGCCCGCCCTGGTCGCAGTAGCCGTGTTGGCAATAGAAGAAGTCGCAGCTCCATTATGGGCTCAGTCCATCCTCAACTTCGTAATAAACCAAGATCTGCCGGCTGACGAAACAGAGGCAAGACAAGTCCAACGCCGAGCCGGAGCATACACAATCGTCAACAGAGAGCTCGTCAAGCGTACTGTCACTGGAGTCCTCCAGCGATGTGTCAAGCAAGAGAAGGGCATTGCAATCCTCAGAGACATCCACCAAGGAGAATGCGTCCACCATGCGGCCTCAAGATCACTCGTCGCCAAAGCTTTCCGCCATGGTTTCTTTTGGCCGACTGCTTTGGATGACGCCAAGGGGTTAGTTAAACATTGCAAAGGATGCCAACTCTTCAGCTCCAAGCAACACATGCCGGTTTCTTCACTCAAGACCATTCCCCTCACTTGGCCCTTCGCCGTTTGGGGACTGGACATGGTGGGCCCATTCAAGACGACGCGCGGTGGCATGACACATCTGCTTGTCGCTGTGGACAAATTCACCAAATGGATTGAGGCGAAGCCGATCAAGAAGCTGAATGGGCCGACTGCCATGACATTTATCGCAGATATAACAACTCGGTACGGCGTGCCACACAGCATCATCACTGACAATGGCACGAATTTCACCAAGGGAGCCTTGGCACGTTTCTGCGCGACGCAGGGCATCCGGTTGGACTTAGCGTCCGTTGCCCACCCGCAGTCAAACGGCCAGGTTGAGCGAGCCAACGGCCTCATCCTTGCCGGCATCAAGCCCCGACTGGTCGTACCACTGGAGCGTTCAGCCGGCTGTTGGCTCAATGAACTGCCGACCGTCCTCTGGAGTCTGCGCACTACCCCAAACAAGTCAACCGGCTTCACTCCTTTCTTCCTCGTGTATGGTGCCGAGGCGGTCATCCCAACTGACATCGAGTTCGACTCGCCTCGGGTAACCATGTACACGGAAGCAGAGGCCAAGGAAGCACGAGAAGACGGCGTCGACCTGCTGGAAGAAGGCCGGCTGTTAGCCCTCAGCCAGTCCGCCATCTATCAGCAGGGCCTGCGCCGCTACCACAGTCGGAAGGTCAAGCCAAGATCCTTCCAAGAGGGCGATCTTGTGCTCCGGCTGATCCAGCGAACAGCCGGCCAGCACAAGCTCTCGGCCCCTTGGGAGGGCCCCTTCGTCATCAGCAGAGCTTTAGGCAATGACTCCTACTACCTGATTGATGCGCAGAAGCCGAAGGCACGAAAGAGAGACGACTCCGGCAAGGAGTCAGAACGACCATGGAATGCCAACCTCCTCCGAAGGTTTTACAGTTGAAATGCAGTATGTATCACGCTAAATTTTGTACTAAGTACGAGACAATAGGCCCCCCGAGGAGAGCTCGGGGACTGCCATCTTTTAGCTATGAATGAAGAGTATCCTGCTTATGACCTTGGCATTACATTCACTTTTTCCGTCCGGCACCGGGTTCGACTAGTCGGCCCGGGGACTGGCCGCCTGGAGTTATATTAGAAGTCCTACCCGCAGTCAGACAAGTAGTGTGCCAGCTCCCAAGCCTTCTCTTGCCAAAAGTCGCAGATCGAAGAACCGGCTGTCCGGCTGGCAAGAGTTAAAGGCAGGAAAGGACGCCCACACGAAAAATGGCTAGGGACTAACGGACTAATATAACAAAAGCCGTTTTTTCTCTCACCACCGACCGACTAACAGAGTAGCCGGCCGGCTGGCTTCCATTCACCTCGCTTCAAATCTAAGAAAGCTCGAGTGCTTGCCTTCCCAAAAGGGGAAGGCGGCAAAGGAAACAGCCTAAGGATAAAAAGCATACACGAATGGAAACCAAACACGCACACAATAATATTTACATAAAAGACCTCCAAAAGGCCAGCATTCAACATAGTTCGAATACACCCCCAGTGGGTGGAACTGCGCAAGTTTAATAAAATTGTTCAAAAGGCAACAAGCAGGGAAAAACAACGACGACAGATTAAGCCAAGGGAGCGACTGGCGAGTCAGGCAGGTCGGTGGAGACGGCAGTGCCGTCTGGAGGAGTGGCCAGCTGGCGAACCTCGGCATGATCACCGCCTCCCGCAGAGGGCGCGCTAGCACGCGCCTCGTTGCTGGAGGCACGATCAGGCTGAGGCTGGCTGGCCGCTTCACCGGCCGGCTCAACATCTTCGCCTTCCTCTCCTTCGTCGTCTTTGCCTTCATCGCTGGAGGCGATCTCCTCTGCCGAGTCCTCACCCGCTGCCGGGTCCAGCCCGAACCACTCCTCCGGCTGGGCAACGCCGTCGTCATTTATTTCCGGAGCGAAGACGCTGATGTCAGTGCACTTAGCGATCGTCGAAGCACGCTGAGCGATAGCCGGCCGCACCTCCTCCATCTCTTCGTCGGCCTCCAGCCGCCAGGTGCGCAGCTGGTCCAGGTTCAGCCCCGGATACCAGGCTCGGACGAACTCCAGCGCCCGCCCAGCTCCAAGCCGGGCTGCCGATGCCTTCCAGGCCTCGAAGCGGCCAACCGCAATCTCCAGCCAGTCGGCAGTCCGACTCGGGTGCGGGGAATCGTCTCGCTTGGCCAGAGGGCGGCCAACACCTACGCCCCGGCGCGCTGGAGGCGGCGGAGCATACGGTGAGCCGGCTGCAGCCGGGCTTGGACCGCCAAGAGTTGCTCCTCAAGCGTCCGGCTCGCGTCTGGCGCGATTTCAGCCCCCGCCTGCCGGCGCGCCTCGCGATGGGCCTCGATGGTTTGGGTGGCGAAGACGGAGTAGCCAGGAAAGTAGTCTGCACAGAGAACAAAAAGCAGCACAAGTCAGAACACAAATCAGGGATCAAGGGGCAAGCAAGGAGTGAAGAAGGCGGCTTACCATCGACCAGATCCTCGATACGACTGAAGCCCTTGCTCAGTGCCTGCTTCGCCTCAGCCTAGCCCGCTGCTTCAGTCTCGAACTCGGCCTTCAGGGCGTCCTCGCTGTCCTACGCCTTCTTCAGGGCCGCCTTGTGGCTCTCCTCCTGGTCGGCCAACTTCTTGGCCAGGCGGTCACGCTCCAGGACCAAGGCGTTGTACTCGGCTTCCTTGGCGCGAAGGGCGGCCTGGGCCCCGCTGAGCTGCCCCCTCAAGTCGGCATTGGCTCCTGCAAGCATGAAGACAAAGGAAAAATTAATAAGGAAGAAGTCGTCAACGAAGATCTGACCCGGCTGCTCAGCAGTCGGCCCGAATCTCGGGGACTACACCCAGTGGGTGCGCTGACGCGCCCCCACAGGAGACGAACGAAACAAAGCACGCACTCCGGCTGCTGGTCAGGTCCTCGGTTCTCCGGCCCAGCTCCTGAGCCTGGGAGTTGAAGGCGGCAGCGCGGAGGTTATGATACTCCTGGAAGATTATACAGGAGGCGAGGATAAGTTAAGTTGTCAGGACCTAGTAAGTTCCAAGCCGCCTGCGCAGCAGCCGACTCAGAACTCGGGGACTACACCCAGTGGGTGCGCTGACGCGCCCCCACGGAAGAAATCAAAAGAGCAAAATAACCAAGGCCAGAAGACTCACCCGGATGACGGCCCGCGTCGCGAGGAACTCTTGGGTGTATCGCTGCAGCGAGGTGGCCTGAGCTTGAAGCCGGTTCCGGACCTCCTGGGCCGCCGCGTTCAGCTCGCCGTCCCCCCGCTGGGAGTCCACTCGGACATGCTGACGCTGGCCGCCTCCAGGGCCTCCGCCGTCTGGCCGGCGCCCGCAGCTCGATGCGGTTCCGGCGCGGAGGCACCACCCCCTGCGCGCCGGCGCAATGCCGGCTGCACCTCGAGGCCGGCCCCTGCCTCCGGCTCGCCCCCGGCCGGCTGCTCTGGCGCCGCAGCTGATTGGCCACTTTGGCCCGCTCCAGTCGGCGCCGTCTGCAGCGCCCCCTCCATGAAGATCATGTGGTCCTCCCTCCTCTCCATCACCGGAGGGTCTTGGTCGACCTCCTCCGACGGGGGCACGGGGATGTCGGGGGCCACGGCACGGAGGGGAACGACGAGCAGCGGAGGCTGGTCGTGCGAGGCCTCCGCCTCCATCTCCATGGCTGCCGCCTCCGCCCGGGCCTTGGCCGCCGCGTCGGCCTGCTCCTTCGTCGCCTGGGCGGTCCTTCGCTCCGCCGCCTCCCGCTCCTCCCGCGCCTCCCGTGCGTTCCGCTCCGTGGTCTCCCTAAGGTCGGCGCGGGGATCCACGCGACGGGAGCCTGAAGACCCTCCAGTCGGCCCGACAACGGAGCCGCCAGGACCCCGCTCAAGGGAAAGCGGTGCCCTGTCCGGTGAGCAAAGAAAGGTTTAGAAGAGCTTCGGTCGAAAAGGACAACAACAAAAAAAATACAAGACGTTCGACGACTTACGCCGAGATTGCCTGCGGTTGTTCCACCGCCTTGCGGAAGCGGGCCGCCTTCACGGCCGCCTCATCCCGCTTGGTCGCTACCGTGGAAGCCTTGGATTTCTTCGGCTGGCTGTCGAAGAAGGTCGACGCGGCCCGGCGCTTCTGCGGGCCGCCACGGGCAGCCGACGCGGCATACGAACCCGCGCCTTGATGATCAAGCACCGGCTGGCGGTGCGGGGCGGCTTCGACCTCGTCGTCGTCCGGCCAGTCCTCGAAGCCGGCTCCGGGCCCCGCGCCTCCTGCCTCATCGCCGTCCCCCACGATGGCGTCTTCCATGGCAGCCACTCCCAGGTCCGGATCGTCGGCGTCGTCCACCGCGCGGTCGGGGAGGAGCTGGCGCTCTACCCCTGCGGCTCCGGCTGTCGGTGGAAGAAGAGGGCTCTGCTAAGGGCAAACCAACTGATCAGAGGTCGGCTATCATGAGGCCGGCTACAAAAAGGAAGAAAAAGAAGAAATACTTACGGCAGGCGGAGGGTTGGCGCGGGAATATGGCCCCTTGCCGTATCGCCAATCCTCGGCGAGCTTGCAGTTGGAGATGTAGTTCACCATGTAAGACACCTCTGCATGAGGCATCTCCCTGGTGCTCAGCCGGCACGGGTCGAAGCGGCCGCTCATCTGGCAAATCATGTGAGGCCGGCCTTGGAGCGGAAGTACTCGGTGCTCCACAAAGGCGGCCACCAAGTCGGCTCCGGTCAGGCCCTCCGACTGGATCATCACCCGAAGCCGGGAGACGGCTGCGTTCCCGGCCTGAGACAGCGACCTGGCCCGGTAGCTCCACGAAGGTTGCCTCCTAGCCGGCGGGCCGGCTACGTAAGCCGGCAGGTTGACGTAGTCGCCTTGCTGGGCGACGTTCTTCACGTAAAAGTAGGACTTCTGCCAGAGCTTCACCGACTGGATCAGCGGGATGGGCGGGAACGGATTGTTCTCGCCCGTCCGCCTCATGGCAATGAAGGCTCCGCAGGGGGCGGGCACGCCCGCGACGACGGTGCCGAGTTTGCTCTGGAAGAATTCCTCCCAGAGCTCGAGAGTGGGGAGAACCCCAAGAAAGCCCTCGCACAGGGTGACGAAAGCCGACAACAGCATCACCGCGTTGGGCGTGAGGTGATGCGGCTGGAGGTGGTAGAATTCAAGGAAAGCTCGAAGGAATCCGCTCGCCGGGAGGCCGAAGCCGCGCAGGCAGTGCGAGCGGAAGATCACCCGCTCGCCCTCCTCCGGTGCCGGCGAAATCTCCCTCTCCGGCGCCCGACGAACCCGCACGAAGTTCTCGCCCGGCAGGCGCCGCGTCCGGCGGAGGAACTAGACGTGGTCCTCGTGGATGTTGGAGCCATCCCACGAGCTCGACAGCGCCATAGGAGTGATGCGGCGGGGAGCAAGACGAAGCGACGGCGGTGACGTGCGCGACCCCGCTACGGCAGGACCAAAGGAACCGAGAGGCCCGACGGCGGAACGGCGCGACAATGGGTTGCTGCGGCGGCGAAGGGAAGAAGAAGGAAGGCGAGAAGGGGCGGAGTGAGGGAGAGCATGCGAGCCTCTGCCGCTCCCCTCCTCCTCCTACTTATAGACCCGTGCGGCGGAGCCGAGGAGGCGTGGCGTGGGGGAACGTGGGGATCACCTGCGCCCACTCCCCCACGTCCCCCGATTATTGTGCCCTGATGGCATAATAAAACCGCCACGGGAAGGTGAGCGGTCCGTGTGGGCCGCAGAAGGTCCGCGCTCGGGCCGAGGCCTATGAGTGGCGGGCCCGGGCCTGCAGCGACGTCCCGTCGCGCGCATGCGTTGGCAGGATTTCCCTGCCACGTGGCCCGTGGGATGGCGCGCGGTCAGCTCGCAGGGCGACCCACGTTCCCGCCTACGAGAAACGGAGCTTTCCGAAGACGGCGCGCACAAGAAGAGCTGGCCCCTCGGGATAGGAAGATGACCAAGCTTCTCGTCCTTTTGTCAGCCTCGAAGCTCGATCAGCTTTGGGGACTACTGTCGGAGTAAAT
Organism: Triticum urartu; assembly: GCF_003073215.2. Classification (NCBI taxonomy): domain Eukaryota; kingdom Viridiplantae; phylum Streptophyta; class Magnoliopsida; order Poales; family Poaceae; genus Triticum; species Triticum urartu. Next base: position 89,416,604 of record NC_053028.1, on the reverse strand, counting down.
GACCACGGGTAGCCTAGCTGGCTCCCCTGGCCCTTCTAAAAAAATTACGAGCCGATCCGGCCCTCAAGAATCCAAGATGCGGGGCCGCCTTCCCCTTGCCGGCTGTCTCCCAGGCCGACTATAGGAACGCGGCCCGACTTCAGCCCTCATGAAGAAACCCGTGGGAGGGCCGGCTCCGAGAAGCCGGCCGCGAGAAGGCCGACTCCAAGAGGCCGGCTCCCACAAAGCGGTCAAGATCGTACCCTCGAAGTCTGCATCCACATAACGGCGATGTGACGGGGCGTGGCTACAGTAAAGCCTGCCACCCCCGAATCCCGAAGCACGCCCGGCACAGTGCGCCATACGGGTGGACATGGCCCGTCCGGCGCGGCACTGTTGCCACGGTGACCCTGATGTCATCCACGACGGGCCGCTAGTACGGCCCACGGGCGGTGGGCCCCTTCGGGTAGAGAGACACCTGAAGGCGGCCAAGCCTCCCCCAGTCGGCCCAAGACAAAGCCGGCCCTCCATAGCCGGCTTGACACCTCCCTCGAAGGAGACGCACCATTAAGGAGACAAGATGCGGTGAGGCTACAGCGATCACCCGCCGGACGGCGGCACTGTAGCCACGCCCACCTTGGCAAAGCCCTCGTCACCAGGATTGAGCAACAGTAACCAGCCCCCGACCGGGCCCTGGACAGTGGGGCCTGCCTGTCGACCAAGGAGCCGGCAGCCGGCGGGACCCACCAGCCGGCGGGCCCCAGCAGCCGGCGCAGAAGCTGGCGAGTGTAGACACAGACGGCTGGGCCCCACGCCCATCCGGATTACCATTGTACCCCCGGGGGGTAGGCCTATATAAACCCCCCGGGACACCCATGCAAAGGGTTGATCCCTGCTAGTTTAGACACAACATAGGGAGGAGAAGAGAGCGAGCTGTGCCCTTCTTCCTCCTCTCGCCGAACAGCTCAAGGAGCATCGTGTAGCTACTTGTTCATCTAGTGATCATGCGGAGACCCCGCGGAGCAGCAGTAGGGGTGTTATCTCCACGGAGAGCCCCGAAGCTGGGTAAGATTCACCAGCGTGCATGTCTTCGCCTCATCCCATTTCCAGGCACCGGCGACGTCTTATTGGCTCCCACAATGATAAGCCACCCGTTGGCATATGTCGTACCTACCACCCAACATCGCCCTAAGCGGCATAAGTCTTTAGGGACTCGAAAAAACCTCTCGAACAGCGACCAGCTCTCGCTTCATCATGACAGTCAGTTTTAGCTTTCTCCACTGAGGTGCTCATCCCAGCTCAACTGGGGCACAATCGCAGTGGTTCTCCTAGTGCTACCTTAGCCGATATAGCGGAACGTAAGGCACCAAAACATAGGAGCCTGGCAAACCCAACTATTGACCCAAGACATGATCCGGAGCCGATGCATATAATGCTATAAGTTTGGGGTGCCGCACTTGTGAAAGTGTTCGGACTTCTCACACCATATTGAGGGGTGCTAAAAGCCCCTGGCGTATTTTGGCCGTACCAAGTTGTACGGGTGCAACATGTCATTAAGGAACATTTATTTATAAAAAGATAGTGCAAAAATAGACAAAAGCTATGCATTGTTTATTAAAAATAGCTGCGATCAAAGCAGAACGATACAAGTAATGCGATAAATGAAAAGTTGGACTATTTAACATGTCTGCTCCAGGGGCAAGCTACGGAATAGTATGCGAAACAGGTATACTGCTCGTGATAGAGACCACCTGGGATTTCCGTAATGCGGCATGGCTTGTCTGCTTCCCTGGTTCTTGCATCGATTGTGTGGCAGTTGAACTGCCGAACAGGCCTTTCGAAGAGTAGAGTCCTGGAAGTAAGAGAAAAGTAAAAAATCGGCAGCCCCTGGTGCGATTTAAGCCGTGTTTTGGGCGTGCCGTGATGGTGCCGCTCCCCCTATGCCCATGGTATTTCTAGAGCGTAATTGTGTACGCGAAGTACTAGCGTCGCCTTTTTGCTGGGGTTGGGGTTGGGGCCGCATTGCTATGCCTACTCGGAACGTGCCAGGCGGTCTTGTTGTAGGTTACTCCAGGCGCGCTTGACGGTGTTCGGGCGTTTAATGGCCGGACTGGAGAACTGCCTGGAGAGGCTGCTTTGTACTTCCGCTGCAAGGGCCGTCGTGTGCTCCTCCGTTCGGAGGGAGCGTCCGGTGTTTCCGTTGACCGTAATTACTCCACGAGGGCCTGGCATCATGAGCTTAAGGTATGCGTAGTGCGGTACCGCATTGAACTTGGCGAATGCGGTTCGCCCGAGCAGTGCGTGATAGCCACTGCGGAATGGGACTATGTCGAAGATTAACTCCTCGCTTCGGAAATTATCCGGAGATCCGAAGACCACTTCAAGTGTGACTGAGCCTGTACAGTTGGCCTCTACACCTGGCATTACGCCTTTAAAGGTCGTTTTGGTGGGCTTAATCCTCGAGGGATCTATGCCCATTTTCCGCACTGTATCCTGGTAAAGCAGGTTCAGGCTACTGTCGCCGTCCATAAGGACTCTAGTGAGATGAAATCCGTCAATAATTGGGTCTAGAACCAATGCGGCGAATCCGCCATGACGGATGCTAGTGGGATGGTCCCTTCGATTAAAGGTGATCGGGCAGGAGGACCATGGGTTAAACTTTGGGGCGACTGGCTCTACCGCGTATACGTCCCTTAACACGCGCTTCCGCTCCGTTTTGGGGACGTGGGTTGCGTATATCATGTTCACCGTCCGCACTTGTGGGGGAAAACCCTTCTGTCCACTGTTGTTCGGCGGTCGGGGCTCCTCGTCGTCATCGCTATGCAGCCCCTTGTCTTCATTGTCGGCGCTTAACTTGCCTGCCTGCTTGAACACCCAACAATCCCTATTGGTGTGATTGGCCGGCTTTTCGGGGGTGCCATGTATTTGGCACAAGCGGTCGAGTATTCGGTCCAAGCTGGACGGCCCCCTAGGATTCCTTTTGAATGGCTTTTTCCGCTGACCGGATTTAGAGCCTCTGAATCCGGCATTAACTACCGTATCCTCAGCATTGTCGCCGTTAATGCGGCGCTTCTGCTTGTTGCGACGCGACCTGCCACTAATGTCCCTGGTGTCCGAACTACCAGGGTTCTTGGTCATATTGTTGCTGCGAGCAAGCCAGCTGTCTTCTCCCGTGCGAAAGTGGGTCATGAGTGTCGTGAGTGCTGCCATGGATTTCGGCTTTTCCTGTCCAAGCTGCCGGGCCAGCCACTCGTCACGGATATTGTGCTTGAAGGCTGCTAGGGCCTCAGCGTCCGGACAGTCGACTATTTGATTTTTCTTTATTAGGAACCGTGTCCAGAATTGCCTGGCCGATTCCTCTGGCTGCTGAATTACGTGACTTAGGTCATCGGCGTCGGGGGGTCGCACATAAGTGCCCTGGAAATTGTCGAGGAATGCGGCTTCCAGGTCCTCCCAACAACTGATTGATCCTGTTGGCAAGCTGTTGAGCCAATGCCGAGCTGGTCCTTTAAGCTTGAGTGGGAGGTATTTGATGGCGTGAAAATCGTCGCCGCGGGCCATGTGGATATGAAGGAGAAAATCCTCGATCCATAATGCAGGCTCTGTTGTGCCATCATATGATTCGATGTTTACGGGTTTGAAACCCTCGGGGATTTGATGATCCATTATTTCGTCTGTAAAGCACAGTGGGTGTGCGGCACCTCTGTACTGGGCGATATCATGACGTAGCTCCAATGAGTTTTGTCTATTGTGTTCGGCCCTACCGAATTTGTGGCCGGCGTGACGGTTGCCGTCTCGATCCGTGGGGTGCCCACGCGATCCGTAGATCGATCGTGTTTGCCTTACCTTGTCCTCCAGCATGTCTCATAAGTCCGGTGCATATTCCCATGCCTTGGTACGGGGTGCGGCTTGAGTGGAGTGCCGGGAGGCCTCTCTGTCGCGGCCACGAGGTGGCTGTTCAGCCGCATCAAGTGCTTCCTCCTCTAATTGGGGTAGCAACCTACGCTTTGGGTAACTCTTGGAGGGGCGTTCGAGTTTATGCCCTTCGGCCGCAAGGACTTCGGTCCATCTATCAACCAGCAAATCTTGATCAGCTCAGAGTTGTTGCTTTTTTTCTTGAGGCTTCTTTCCATGGCCATAAGCCTGCGTTGGAAACGCTTTTGCTCGACGGGATCCTCTCGCAAGACGAATTCGTCTTCGGAGGGAGGCATATAATTATCGTCCTCGACCACTTTGTCTGCCGCTCTCTCATGAGGGCTGGTTTCTCCATCCTCCTGTGCTAAACCTTGCTGGAGGGGGTTTTCTTCGGCACTCTTCGGAGTATTATTATCTCCCGTGCTGGAATCGCCGTTTTTGTATTGGCGGGATTTTGAGCGGCGCCGCTGACGCAGGCGCTTGGGCTGTTTCTTGGAGGGGTCATCCTCCGCTGTTCCATCGCCCTCTCCCTCTTTGGGGGTGTCCACCATGTATATGTCATATGACGAGGTGGCTTTCCAGGGCCTAGTAGGCGCTGGTTCTTCATCATCTCCTTTATCGGCGTCCATACCGTCGATGTCTTCGGAGTCGAAGTCGAGCATGTCGGTTAAGTCGTCGACAGTGGCTACAAAGTGGGTGGTGGGTGGGTTTTGAATTTCCTCATCGTCCGTACCCCAACCTTGTTGACCGTAGTCCGGCCAGGGCTCTCCTGATAAAGAGAGAGACTTCAGTGACTTCAGGATATCACCGAAAGGCGAGTGCTGAAAGACGTCCGCAGCCGTGAACTCCATGATCGGCGCCCAATCGGATTCGATCGGTAGGGGCGCGGAGGGTTCGGAGTTCGGAGAAGAATCCGGCTCCCTAGAGTCACGAGTCTCGCAGAGTATGGGGCTGGTGTTCGGCTCAACCACCGTTGGGATCACAGCCCTCGAGGTGGCGTCCAACCGCCCATCCTCGATCGGTGTGGTTGGCTCCAAACTAAGGGTCGGAACCGATGCGGGTGTGGCCTCCAAGGCACTGTTCGGCGGCAGAGCTAGATCATGCTCGTCGTGACAGTGCGGCGCGCTCGGCAGTGGTTCGAGTCCGTCGAAGATCAAGTCCCCGCGGATGTCAGCCGTGTAGTTTAAATTTCCGAATCTGACCTGATGGCCAGGGGCGTAGCTTTCGATCTGCTCTAGATGGCCAAGTGAATTGGCCTGTAGTGCGAAGCCGCCAAAGATGAAGATCTATCCGGGGAGGAAGGTCTCACCCTGGACTGCATCGCCATTGATGATCGTAGGAGCCATCGGGCCTGACGGCGACGGCACAGAGGAACTCTCAATGAAAGCACCAATGTCGGTGTCAAAACCGGCGGATCTCGGGTAGGGGGTCCCGAACTGTGTGTCTAGGCCGGATGGTAACAGGAGGCAAGGGACACAAAGTTTTACCCAGGTTTGGGCCCTCTCGATGGAGGTAAAACCCTACGTCCTGCTTGATTAATATTGATGATATGGGTAGTACAAGAGTAGATCTACCGCGAGATCAGAGAGGCTAAACCCTAGAAGCTAGCCTATGGTATGATTGTTGATGTGTATGTTGTCCTACGGACTAAAACCCTCCGGTTTATATAGACACCGGATAGGGTTAGGGTTACATAGAGTCAGTTACAATGGTAGGAGATCTTCATATCTGTATCGCCAAGCTTGCCTTCCACGCCAAGGAAAGTCCCTTCCGGACATGGGAGGGAGTCTTCAATCTTGTATCTTCATAGTCCAGGAGTCCGGCTGAAGGTATAGTTCGGCTATCCGAACACCCCATAATCCAGGACTCCCTCAACGGCCTTGTCGTCAGTGCGTGACCTCGCTCGCCGACGACGAGTGCGTCAACGCTGCACGTCCTTTTCTTCCCTGGCGGATCTGTGACCACCGGTGAGGAGGGAGAGAGGGGCCGTCTTTTTTAGATCTGGAGAGAGGGTGGTAGTGTGAGAAGCAAGTGGGCAGCCCTTAGCAAGAAAGCGCTCAAGCTCCAGCCTATATATCTTTTTTATACTACTAGTACTGGAGGTGGAGTAGTGGTAGAGTAGTTTATATTTTCTCTGCGTACAGTATCAGTTAGTCGTGCTTCAAAACTGATCGACACGCCATTAAAAAAATAAAGGTCAATAACTAATGTGGCACCTCGGGCCAACGTGGTCAGATCACATTTTGCACGAGAAATTACACACCATGTTTCGTTGACATGTGGTCCCGTTCCACCATATCAGTGAGACAACGACGAGTAGTAGGAGTATTTCCGAACGGACGTGTAGGCCGGGGCACCTCTTCATGAACCGTGGCAAACTCGCAACCATCCACCGACTCTTCGCCTTTCCCTCTCGATTTGGAACTGCTGTCGCACGCTTTTCCTCTCCCTCCTCCATTTTCCTTCAGCCCTTCACCTTTTCTTCTGCCATTGTTCGATCGTCGTCTCCATGGAGGGAACAAGCCAGAAACGACCCTGTTATTCTTGCCCCGATCGGAAAGATGACGTGGTGGAGGAACTCATTGATCGGTGCGACGTCATCACCTCGGCTAGCATGGCAGGTTCGTTCAAGCCCATTCTCGACTGAACTAATAACATCATTACAACGAACCCAAGAGTCAAGGAGCGGTTTGATCTCCCATATCTTCTTTGCCGTGACCCTGATGACCGGCGCCGGCATGACGGAGGCCTCGCCCTTTGCCAGTTGATGCCGCTTGATAATGATACGTATGATGTTAAGATGCCATCGCATGAGGGCAAGGCTTGGGCGGGTGCAAATGGAGATTGGGTTGTTTACATTGGGTCCAATTGCGAGTGGGAACTTGTGAATGTGTACACTCGTGACCGGGTTCCACTTCCAAAAATCTCAGCAGACTGCCTAGAGGTTGAGCACACCGGTATTGTACGCACGTTCAAATTCGATCATGGTGACTGTCTTCTACGGAAGATAGCAATTTGTCGAGTTCCCAACCACTCTTGGAATTACAACAACTATACAGTTGTTGCTATCTTCGACAAGCTTGTTGCCGTCCTTCGTGGTTCGACTCGATGGATATTGCTCAAAAATCAGTTCCTGTACACGGATGAGTACTATGATGCAATTCAATATGAGGGCCTTGTGTTTGCTGCCACCACTCGTGGCACTGTTTTTGCATGGGATCCTCGTAGTTTCGGTACGTTTGTCTTCCACCGTAATTATAATTGTTTCATCCACATGCATGCGGGTTAGCAAGTTTCCCTTTACTAATTAACCTTCTTCTTGTGTTTCCAAGGTCCTGTGAACATCCCACCACCTATACTTGAAAATTTTTATAACCAAGGGGGAGATGACGATGGTGATGATCACGAGCATGAGGACGAGCAGAACCCATATACTCAGTGGCGCCTGGCAACTAATTCCGATGGATCACCTCTTCTTGTGTGTATACAACCCACTGATGATGTTACTACTAAGGAAGCAGGTGTAGTCTCCCATGGTCGCACTCTCCGGACCTATTCCAACACCCGTTGCATGGTATTCGGGATGGATACTAGTGTGCTAGCGCCAACTCCTTCTCCCTGGTACAAAATTGATAGTCTTGGAGAAAACTCGCTCTTCCTTGGACAAAACTATCCGATGATGGTGAAAGGCGATCCAACTGTTGTTGACACAACGTTAACAGTACCATTTATGAGAAGCAACTGTGTCTATACCTCGGACATTTGGGTGGTTCCCTACCCTGGTACTGATATAGTAGGCCGCTTCAGCCTGGATGATCAGTCCTGCGTTGGTTACTAGATCGACAATCGATGGCCCGTCCCAGAGAATCACTTGTGGTTCAAAGCAAGCGTTTCCAACGCCGAGGAATGGTTGAGTTGAAGTTCATTTCATTTCTTGTTATTTGTTGTGTGGTGAAAACTTTAGTATTTATAATGTATCCTCATTGTCGATGTGGGTTGATGACCTGTTGTATGTAATAAAATGATATGCGTGTGATAAACTTACTAAATTTATGAATGGCTTTCGAGTCGCTTCTCTAAATTTGTACTAGCTTCACATGCTTCACGCGTCGGGTGGGTGTTTTTACTATAGCCATATGTTAATGTGTTCGCTGTACGTAACCAACACCTCGAATCCTCGATACTAGTACTATATAGTAGGAGTAAGTAGTAGGAGTAGTAGGGTGGCATGGGCCAGAACAAGCATTCACGTCCAGGAGTACGGCACACGCCACCACCACGACATCCATCTGACACCATATTATTTCTTGGAGTCCGTGCTAGAGCAACCTCTTCAACCTCTTCGTTTCTCTAACTTCAGCCATCGCGCGACGGGCGAGGTGGGGGTTTGCCGATAGTCGGTTTCCTTAACTGCGGTCCCACTTGTAAGGCCAACTCCAACGCACGACCCCAAACGCACCTCCGTTTTGCACGAACTCCAACGACAATTTTGACTAGAAAAGCAAGACCAAAGAAAACAGGAACCACAGGAATACATTTTACTACTCCTGTAAGTTGGATTAGTGCCTTCTCGATGCATTCATTGTTGATCTGCGGAGGCTCGATCTTGCGTCTGTGCTAACTAAAAGTGATAGAACATCTACTAAATTGCGCTCTATCAATATATGGATGTACTCTTCTTCCCAATACAAAAACTTGCATCCATTCTACTCCCTCCGTTGCACAATACATGCCTTCTATTTGTCAAAATATATATGTATCTAGACATGTCTTAGTATATAGGTACATCCATTTTTGGACAAATGGAAGTCAAGTATTTTGGAACGGAGGGAGTACACAATAAAAATTTTAAGTTAGCACAACTAGTCTAATCCGAGAGCAGAACCGGAGATTTGGTCGGGTTCTTCCTCCTTTTGCCGACACGTGGGACATCCAGCATCCAGGTCGTGTCATGAAAGAAAATAGAGTGGTAGTTGAAGCCACGAGATGTGCATCTTGGGTTAAACTGTAAATAGAACCTTACTACTCTTGAGTAACTCCAAAAGCGGCCACCGAAGATCTTTATTGGATTTGTTTTTCATCACCAGCACGTCGAGGTGAAAGATGTGCAGGTTCAGTGGGTCCTCTTGCGTTTTCACTGACATGTGGGGCCGCATGTGAGCAAACAGACGATGGGCTCCGTGCGTCCGCTGGCTGGCTGAGAAGAGAGATAGAGGAGGGCTGAGCACGGACTGCAGGAAATTTGTTCTACGTACCTCGATATAGGCTCGATATAGTGGGGTGGCATGGGCCATAACTAGCATTCACGTCTAGCAGTACGGCACACGCTACCCACACGAGTCCCATCCGACACCAATTTTCTTGGAGTCCGTGCTACAGCCATCTCTTCTCCCTCTTGTTTTCTCAGCCATCGCGCGGTGGGCGGGGTGGGGGTTTGCCGATAGTCGGTTTGCTCAACTGCGGTCCCACTTGTAAGTGAAAATGCAACACCGCACGCATTCCCGCTTGAGCGGCGTGCCGGACCAACTGTGTGGGGGTGCGACACGAACACGGCAGGCTTTTCCTTTTGAACTCGTAACTTGTAAAATTTGGTTCTGCTCCATGGCGCGACCGATAGATAGAAAATAACGATTTTGCCTAGAGTAATGAGAAGTTTTTTTCTGACGCCGTTCATGCATGGAGTACGTACGAAAATTATGAAGTTGATGCGAAAGGTAAGATAATTACTGTTGTATCATATACTACTACATGGATTTGACGGAAAGATAAAAATACATACGGATCCATCAACGTTCAACGACATCCTCACGCCCTAGTGCGCCGGGTAACCATCCGACGTGTGAGGAGCAGCGGCGTTGGCGGCGAGCTCAACGTGCTTCTGAACAGTGCCGTCCAAGGTTGCCCTGCGCTCCAAGAAGGCCAGCGTCCTATCGTCCTCCTCTTGCATGTAGTAGTCCTTGTGGACGATTTGCGCGTAGACGTGGGTGATTATGTCGATGGTGTCTTGTTGCGCCAGGCGCTGCGCGGTGAGCGCGACCTCGAGGTGGACATTCTCCGGCGCGATGGCGGGCAGTCGTAGGGCCACCAGTGCGTCGAAGAGGTTGTTACCATAGTGGCCGTTGAGGGTGGCGGGCATCACAGTGCATGGGCGCGTCGGCTGGAGGCTTACGTCAAAGTCGTCTGCAAGCTTCTTGACGATGGTGAACTTGTCGAGGAAACCGACGAGGACCTCATCGAACAAGGAGACGAAGCTGTCGTCCAAGCGGCCCCTCTCGCCCTGGCAGCCTCAAGAAATACTACCTGGAGACGTTCCTCGGTGTCGGGCCGCAGGCCGGCGTCGTGGACCATCTGGCACAGCCGGCTGATGCTCGTGCTCATCGCGTCCATGGGTCTAGCGTAGCTTCTAGTCAACTGATCTTGCAGTTCGAGTGATCACTCAGCCCTTGGTTAGCGTGCGTAGGTGCGTAGGATTTCGTACTACTCCTCGGCCCTCTACTGCACTTGCCTTTGGCTGTATGATAGGTGGGCCAGCCACCCCCTGGGGCCACGTGTCATTCACCCAAAGGCAGTTGCCGTAAGTCAATGAAGCTGCATCCCGCTCCGTGCCGGTGCAGTATAGTCATCTCACCGGACCTCTAGTTGGGGCCAAACGAGAGAAGTTTGATGTTTACTGGTTTATTGGTCCCCTTTGCATTTTACGCCAAGTTTTGACCTTTGATTTAACTAATAAAATGTTAATGCATGTAAACAAAAATGTTGTGTAAGTCACCTTACGAAAACCAAATAATCCCAAAATACTTAGGCACGGTGCATTAACTCCCTCCTTGTTTCTTATTTCGTGACATATCAACCAATGAGAGATGTGGGCCGTGCATGCTTTCAGTGACTTGAGACTACCAAACATGACATGCAGTGTTTATTTCATTGCATGTAATCCTATTAGTACTCTAGTTAGGAGTAGCAAAAAACATTAAGTTCTCTCACAGATAGGAATAAAACACCATGTATTTATTTACAGAGGGAGTAGTACATTTTTGGTGACATGCATTACTAGATATTGCTAGTCAAATACTAAAATCCAGATGGACGTGGTAGTACTCCTAAATCCAGACGGTGGTGCTACTAGTACTAGTAGTAGTACTACCAATGTAGTAGTAGGAGTACTAGCACTGTACTACCCGTTGGTCAAATTATTACGTGATGCTCCTCATAGTGAAGTGACAAGACGCTGTGCCGGAGATGACACCTGAGTATAGGAACCATGTTCAGCATTCCATAGTCAGCCTCACCGTCTGCAGACACTATCATCATGGCTGTAGAGCTAGCCTGCTTACAACTAGCCCTGTTCGACATAATTTCCCGTGCGTAGATGCCCGTGCATTGCATGGAACACCAAGATTGGGGGTGGATGGCTCCAGCAGCGGCCATCGCGCCAGATTTTTCTACGGCCTTCTACTCCTAGATGTGGTGGGGAGGAGATGAGGCTGATTGTGAGAGACAAGGAGTTGTTTGTAAACAGGGAACAAGTGCGGGCATCTTTTTGTAAAAATGGAGAAGCTTGGTTTGTATGCTTCAGATCTAGATCCGACGGCTATTGGTGAAAGATGGGAGGCACAACATCATCACCAACTCAGGACCTGTTTGATTCGCAGGATTTTGAAAACGCAAGAATAGGACACGGCAATATTACAAGTTTCAAACTAATATTACAAATGTTAGGAGTAATGCTGCACCTACGAAGAGGGAATTACTGGGAAGTTTACGTAAGAACTTTCGTTACTTTAGGTGGATGCAACATTATCATACAAACTAAAATCCACCGCCCTGACAAGGCGCTAATGGGAAAATAAGTTTTTGAGTCTCTGGCCACTTGATGTTTCAAAAACAAATTCAGCTTCTGCGGAGACTTTGTCATTTAGGCTTAGACGCTTGCGATGATCAGCACGCCATTCATTGTTGCGCCAGAGAATGCCAAACCTCATTACCTTGAGCACACTTGTCTCCAGAACAAAGAACCTGGCCAATTTAATCTCAGATGTGCTGCCTCGGTAGTTGATCAAATCAATTTCTGTAAGATGGAGATCAAGGCTGTCGGTGTACTAAAGTAGGGGTACCCTTAGTACCCCGAACTTGTGCACGGGCAGTCGCAGCGTCCCGCGGCAAGGCCTGCCAGGTCACCGCCAAGATCCTCCGTGGTCCCTTTGAAGACCATTCAAGAATAAAGTACTCAAGACAAGACCCCGGCAAGAGGAGCTTGCCGGGAAGAAGGCAAGGCCCCGGCAAGAGGAGCTTGCCGGGAAGGCCATCAGAAGCGTCCCAAGGCCCCGGTAAGAGGCGCTTGCCGGGAAGGCCATCCAAGGCATTCCAAGGAACTTGCCGCGGAGCGCTATGCGCCCCGACAAGGCCCGGTGAGCGACAAGCTCCCGGAAGCGACAAGACGACGGCCGCAGCAAGGCGCTTGCCGCGGCAAGCCCCCACTCCATGCCCGCGCTCCAGCACATCCACCCACGTGTCGCTCCGGGGCCCCTCCCGAGCGCACGTGGCAGGAGGCTGTGCAGCTAGGGGCGTGCGGTGGCACGCAGGTGCTGACAAGACAACCATCGTGGCAAGACGGTGGCGTCCCTAGCGGTCCCTTTCGGTGCTGTCTAGGCGACACAGACGGGCATTTAATGCCCTTGTCCCCTGCCGTCAGGGTTAGGTATGATAACACTGTAGCAGCTAGCTGTGCCTACTACAGCACCTAGCTGTGCCTATCCACGGCACCTTTCCCACTTTTGCCCTCCGTTGCCCTATGTCAGTAACCCCTTGAGCATATAAAAGGAGGCCCGGGGCAACGTAGATGGGGGTCGGCCATCTCGAGAGCTCTCGCGAGGTTCAGCAATTCCACACACTCACGCTCGCTCCCGAGCTAGAAATCAATACCAATCCACAAAGCAGGAGTAGGGTTTTACGCATCCTTGCGGCCCGAACCTGGGTAAATTGCTCGCGTGCTTCGCCTCGATTTACTCCTGGCACGACCAATCGCTCGCGTGCTTCGCCTCGATCTGCTCTTTGCGCGACCTCCGCCCCCCGCCGAACCAAAAGGGACCCGGTCCGCCGGTCCCATAGGTGCCCATGGATCAGAAACCCCGACATCTCCAGCGCGCCAGGTAGGGGGCGTCGAAGTTGTGTGAATCAGATCCGGCGTTCTTGCGAGCTAGATCTTCATATTCTTCATCAACATGCCACCGAAGAAGAGGGTTTCGGAGGCAGCTGCTCCGTCCGCGCCGAGCCACCCACCGCCGGAGCAAACGGATGGTGGTGCAGGCGCCGGCGGAAGGGCACGCATCGACGAGGGAACTCACGGTGCTGCCAGGTCTCAGGGCAAGGCTGCGCTGCCCATCGGCGGCGTGGCCGGCTCCCACAACGACCGGGCGCACTCCAAGACCTCGGCGTCCGTGCATGCACTGCGCCCATCTCAGGAGGCGCGGGACCGGCAGCGTCATGGTACTCACGGTACCATGCGCTCGCTGGATCAAGATCGAGCTGGTGGATCTCGGAGCGCCCAAGGTCACCATGCACGTCAACACACCCAGAACAGATAAGTTGCCAAAGCCTGAGCAACCAGATCTCTAATTTTTGAGTTATCTCCCCTGGATCGGCTCACTTTGTATGAGAAGCCTGTGCGCGGAGGAGCCAACTCGTAGCTGGCTGCGCACTTGCGTTGTTTCGAGCTCGCTCAACAACATTAGGTGAGCTGCGGCTGGTTGCTACACTAGCCACGCCCTTGCATTGTTTTGAGCCTGCTCAACAACGTAAGTTAGCTGCGGCTAGTTGCTACACTAGCCGCGCCCTTACTTTGCTTCGAGCCCCGCTCAGCAACTTAAGTGAGCTGCAGCTGGCTGCGACAAGGTTTCTTGCCGGTAGCGGCACCGCCAGTTCCACGCTCAGCGCTCGCGGTCTGGATGCCTGCGCCGGCAAGTTCCCTAAAAGCGTGGGGTAAAAACATACAAAGTTGACGCCGGAATGGGAAGGCCCTTACCGGGTGAAACGAGTCACTGGGCCCGGCGCCGGCCGCCCTGAGACCGAAGATGGCATCCCAGTGAGCAACTCCTGGAGCATCGAGCATCTTCGTAAGTTTTACCCGTAAGGTGCGGTTGCCGGAACCCGTTCCGGCAACCACCTCTTGTACAAAGTCTTGCCGCTGTTGCATGTAATCCTTTGTACGAGGCCGGGCGCAGATCCCGTGCGCAGCAGAGCTCGCGTGCTCCGCACATTTTGTCGATTTTATGCTTTCTAATTTCTGGCATATATGATCTGACATTTGTGCAGCACCAATCCCACGGTAAGCGTTGACGAGCTGCTAGGCTCTATATCTTTATTTTCTCTTCTTTCTTTTCTTCCTTCTTCCAAGGAAAGAAAGGATCCCTCGCCCACAAGTTTGCCGGGGGGGAAGGGAGAAGAGAAGGGTATGGACCAGGCGTCGTTCAAGAATTTCGTCTTGACGGGAAGCAAACGACAGAAAAGCTAAGTTGCCAAAGTTTGAGCAGCCAAATCTTTTAAATTCCAAGTTATCTCCCTTGAACGACTGCACTTTGTATGGGAAACCTGTGCGCGGAGGAGCCAACTCGTAGCTGGTTGCGCCCTTGCGTTGTTTCGAGCTCGCTCAACAACATTAGGTGAGCCGCGGCTAGTTGCTACACTAGCCGCGCCCTCGCATCGTTTTGAGCCTGCTCAACAACATAAGTTAGCTGCGGCTAGTTGCTACACTAGCCGCGCCCTTACTTTGCTTCGAGCCCCGCTCAGCAACTTAAGTGAGCTGCAGCTGGCTGCGACAAGGTTTCTTGTCGGTAGCGGCACCGCCAGTTCCGCGCTCAGCGCTCGCGGACCGGATGCCTGCACCGGCAAGTTCCCTAAAAGCGTAGGGCAAAAACATACAAAGGGAGGAGTCAAGTAAAGGGAATAACATTGCAATGGCTGTCCAGAAGAAAGTTATATTACAAAATAGCTTGTCGCAGCTCTAATAAATGTTTTCTATGACATAGCTAACAGCGACAAGGAAAGAAGGAAGCCGGCGGCCTAGTCGACGCGGTCGCCCTCGACCCTCTTGATCCCGCTCACCATGTCCACAATGGGTGCGACAAGGGCCTTGAGCTCTTCCTGATCGATATCAGGCGGCAAGGATCTGAGGACGTTGTGGAGGCGGAGGCCTGGATTGCAGAAGGCCACCTTCATTAACACCTTCTGAAGGGCTCCCGCAGAGATCTCGCGCGACTCGTCGGCCAGCCGCTTCGGGATCTCATCCCGGAGCCGCTGGAGCGCCGTCGCCACGCCTTGGAAGAACATAGTGAGCTTGGCGCTAGGTTGGAGGTTCTCGTCGGAGGAGTACCCGAAGTCCTCCACCCCCAGCTGCGCCAGCTCCTTGTCGATGTCCCCGGCGGCGTTCACAAGGCTCTCTGTCCAGTGCTCCACCGTATCCCTAAAGGCGTCTTGGGTGGTGGCAGCACTCTCCAGCAACGCCTTGTCGGCATCGATCTCCTTCTTCAAGGCCGCCTCCCGCTCCTTGGCGCCGCCCAGCGCCTTGGTCAAAGCGACCAGCCTCGACTCGAGGGCGGCGTTGGAGTCCTTGGCGGCGCTGAGCTCTTCGCCGTATGCTTTGCGGTCAGCCTCCAGCTGCACCACCTTCATCTCCAGCACCTTTTTGGCGGCCTCGGCAGCGGCGGCAGCGTCCTCCGCTTGCTTGAGGGCTCCGCCCAGTTTCTCCTCGCGCGCGGCAAGCTCCTCCTCGTGAGCGTCAAGGTTGACCTTCCGCTGCGCCTGCTCGCCCACTTCCGCGGCTAGCTTCACGGCGGCAAGTCGCTGCAGCTCTTCGGCTTCGGCCTTCTCGAGGAGAAAGGCCTTCTTTGCCTCAGCGAGCTGCTCCCGCTCCTCTGCCAAGGATCGAACGGCTTCCCGGTGGAAACCCGCGAGCTCGTCTGCGCGCTTCTCAATGTCTGCTCCCGCCTTCGCGACAAGCGCCTCGCGGGACTCCAGCTTGGCTTGTCGCGCGCGGTAGAGCGACATCAACCTGCGCAGCAGCCGCTCCTCTTCGGGCTCATTGCTACTGCTGCTCGGCGCATCGACCAGCTTCAGACCCGCGGAGGCAAGCACTTCCCCGTCGAAGACCTCCCCCTCGACCGGCGCCCTGGAGCTTGATGCCCAGGGGAGGTTGATGAAGACGCCTTCGCCGGCTTTCAAGTAAACGCCCGGCTGGGGCTCCTCGATGCTTGGCGCTGCGGCTTCGGCGGACGGGTCGGCGGTTGGTGCAGCGCCTGGCGCTCCTGCGGCCTCTGGGCCATTAGTACGATCGCCAGATCCCGCGCCAGCCGCCGCGGCGCCAGCCTTGGCGGCCTCGGCGCTGGCGGCGTCGCCACCCCCGGCTGCGTCCTCAGCAGCGACCTCGGTCTCCATCCGCTCCGCATCGGATGGGTCTGATGGCCGACAAAGGGGGGAAGAGTCAAACAAGATCCAGCCAAAAACTCAAAGAGACCAGAAGAAGAAGAACCCAAGGGAAGATTTGTGGCAAGGAGATTACCTACGCTGGGCTCGGTGGCCATGGTCTCTGCCGCTGGGGGGATGCTGGTGCCGTCCCTTGGCGGAGAGCTTCCCCTTACCGGAGAGCCACCCCCTGCCGGAGAATCTCTTGCCGGAGAATTTTCCCTGGGCGGCGTAGTTGAAGCAGATGGCATGTCGGGGGCTGTCTCCGGACGCTCCTGGTGAGGCTGCTCTGCTCCTACACAAGGCGACAAGCGGACATCAGCAACGACAAGTACCCATGCACGCCTCACCGCGGCAAAAAGTTCACACACTTACACTGGGGGCTGCCATGGAGGAAAGTCGCCAGGTCCGGCAAGGTTGTCTCGGGCGCGCCGCCTGTTGTCGCAGTGGGCACGTCCTCGACGATGACCACCGGGGCCTTAGCTCTCTTTGCCGCTCTCTGGGCCAGAGTCCTAAAAAGGAGCAGGCTCAGGGAAAAGCAATTGAGAAGCAAGAACAACAACAAAAACCGAAGAAATGCGAGTGCAGCAAGAGAAGCTTACTCTTCTTCATCTTCCTCGTCGGAGCTCAGCGCGGAGAAGTCGAAGCCCGGCGCGCTCCCAGAGCGAGGAGGCGGAGGAGAAGCTTCCCTTGGCCGCTTAGCGGGAGCAGTGGTGGCGGTCTGAGAAGACCTCGCTCCGGCTGTCGACACGGCACGGGAAGCGGTAGGGATCGAAGCGGTGGTCCGGCTAGACCCCGCTCCAGTCGCCGTCGTAGCATGAGGCGCTCCCGCGGCAACGGTGTTTGCCGTGGTCGAGCGCGTCACGCGACGTGGCGACTGTTGACCCGCTTGCCGCTCCGCCTCATCACCAGCCTTGCGGAGACGCCTCCTGGGCGGCGTTGGGGCCTCTGATTCTGGTGGGCTGTCCGGAGGCAAGGAGGAAGAGGAGTCGGCTTGCCGCGAGCTGCCCGTATCTTTGGTAGGCTCGCTCGGCTCAGCATCTTGCCCGGCAAGCCCCTCCTTGCCGGCAGACTCCCCTTGCTCGCCACAGCTCGCCACTTCTGCCGCGTCTGCTTCCGCGGTGGTGAACCCAAACTTGCCCGCGGCTGCGGCTGCCGCCGCCTCCTCCAGCCTGGTGGCGATGCGCGCCATCTCCGCGTCAGTGGTGTCGCGGGTGAGGCCGTCTTTCTCGTCGGGGCGGACGGCCACTTCCACCAAGTTGTCGAAGAAGTGCTGCACGACCTCGTCGGCAGGCTCCTGCCAAGTTGGAACAATCCCGTGCGAGTCGCATTCCGGCATCATTGCACGGATGCGGTCGAGCGCGGAGTTGTTGCACAAAGGCACGACGCCCCCCGGCAACCTGAACACCTCGGGATGCTGGGGGTCGTACCTGAACAGCTCCTGCAGCATCGCATGGAGTTCCAGAACTATGAAGTTGTAGTTGAGGCCCGGTCGCAGCCTCATAATGTCTGCCGCGTTCTTGAACTCCCAAGTCGGCCTCCCCCGCTCTTGCAGGGGGGCGATGCGGCGGCGGAGGAAGTCTGCGCCAACCGCGCCGACAGTGAGCCCGGTATTCCGGAGGCGCAGGATCCTGGTGACGGCGATCCCCAGCCTGTCGTCCTCCGGGGCCAGGTCGCTCCAGTCATCACCGCGCGCCACCGGGGTTTGGCGCCGGGCGGTGAAGGGCTGCGGACTCTCCTCGACAATCCAGCACCAGTCAGCCCTCCACTCCTCCCACTTGCCGCGGAACTCTCCCTCCAGATAGGTCTCCTTCTTGCCGGGCCTCGAGATCCAGGCGATCCCGCCGGATAGAGGCTCTCCTCTCTCTACTCGAGGAGTGAAGAAATGGCGGAAGAGGGCTACGTTGGGAAGAACTCCGACAAAGTTTTCGCAGAGATGCGCAAAAACTGCCATCGTCAGAACGGCGTTGGGGGTGAAGTCGAGGAGGTGGAACCCATAGGTGTTCATGACGTCGCAGAAGAAATCAGAGAAAGGCGGGCAGAGCCCGCAATAGAAGAACAACGCGAAGAAGGCGTACCCATTTTGGGCAGTCTTACAGGCGGCGGCGGGGAGAACTCTTGTGCGCGGATGCGCGCGCGTCTCCGCCGACCAGAACAGAGAATAGTCCACCTTCAGCTCCTTCGCGCCGAGCCTGGGGGGGAAAACAGCCCGCGTCTTCCGCAGCGCCGCGAGCCGATGCGCCTCGGTCGTCTTCACGGTCTTCCCCCTGTCGGCTTTCGGAGCCATGGCGGAAGCAGTGGAGGGGGTCGACGGCGTTGGTGGTGCTGGCGGCGGTGGAGGGCGGAGCGCTGCTCTCTCTCCCTCTGCTTTGGGGAGGCGAGAGGGCGGCAGAGATTTCCGAGATTGGGAACGGCAACGGGCGAATGGGCCAACTGCCCCCGCTTCCCCTGCTCTTAAAGGGGGAAGGGGGCGGACGTTCCGCATTTCGAGAGAAGGAACCCCCACGACGTCCCCCACGACGCCGCATTCAACGCGTGCCGTTCGGGGGGAGGGCACGGGGGAAGCAGAGGAAGATTCGGCGTGACCTAGGCCGCGCGTGCCCGTGCACTGTTTTGGGCCTGGCCCAACAGCGCTCGGCACCGTGTCTGGCCCAGGCCCGGGGGCTCCTGTCGGTGTACTAAAGTAGGGGTACCCTTAGTACCCCGAACTTGGTGCACGGGCAGTCGCAGCGTCCCGCGGCAAGGCCTGCCAGGTCACCGCCAAGATCCTCCGTGGTCCCTTTGAAGACCATTCAAGAACAAAGTACTCAAGACAAGACCCCGGCAAGAGGAGCTTGCCGGGAAGAAGGCAAGGCCCCGGCAAGAGGAGCTTGCCGGGAAGGCCATCAGAAGCGTCCCAAGGCCCCGGCAAGAGGCGCTTGCCGGGAAGGCCATCCAAGGCATTCCAAGGAACTTGCCGCGGCGCGCTACGCGCCCCGACAAGGCCCGGTGAGCGACAAGCTCCCGGAAGCGACAAGACGACGGCCGCGGCAAGGCGCTTGCCGCGGCAAGCCCCCACTCCACGCCCGCGCTCCAGCACATCCACCCACGTGTCGCTCCGGGGCCCCTCCCGAGCGCACGTGGCAGGAGGCTGTGCAGCTAGGGGCGTGCGGTGGCACGCAGGCGCTGACAAGACAACCATCGTGGCAAGACGGTGGCGTCCCTAGCGGTCCCTTTCGGTGCTGTCTAGGCGACACAGACGGGCATTTAATGCCCTTGTCCCCTGCCGTCAGGGTTAGGTATGATAACACTGTAGCAGCTAGCTGTGCCTACTACAGCACCTAGCTGTGCCTATCCACGGCACCTTTCCACTTTTGCCCTCCGTTGCCCTATGTCGGTAACCCCTTGAGCATATAAAAGGAGGCCCGGGGCAACGTAGATGGGGGTCGGCCATCTCGAGAGCTCTCGCGAGGTTCAGCAATTCCACACACTCACGCTCGCTCCCGAGCTAGAAATCAATACCAATCCACAAAGCAGGAGTAGGGTTTTACGCATCCTTGCGGCCCGAACCTGGGTAAATCGCTCGCGTGCTTCGCCTTGATTTACTCCTGGCACGACCAATCGCTCGCGTGCTTCGCCTCGATCTGCTCTTTGCGCGACCTCCGCCCCCCGCCGAACCAAAAGGGACCCGGTCCGCCGGTCCCATAGGTGCCCGTGGATCAGAAACCCGGCAAAGGCATTCGATGAGATTGTTATAGTGCAACACATTTTTCACTTTCGGGTCTTTTTTTATCTACAAAAGAAGAGAACATATTAGAGCAGCTGGCTGCATAAGATTGCCGTGTCATCAAGAGGTACCAATATCATTCGCTCATACGATACGGTTGGCTGGCTAGTGATATTTTTTCACTCACTCACTCACTCTCTCTCTCTCTCTGTTTCCTCTCATTTAACTAGGAGCACGTGAACAACTTGGGAATTTGTTGCCTTCCACTATGTGGCCGATGCCATATTTCGCAAAGGTATGCCACATAACACGCATCGATGTCAAATCAAAAGATTTTGGCACCGCTCTGGCGATGTGAGAGAGTTGGCATCGCTGTGCACATAGACCCACATGTATAAACAAATCAATCAAACCAACTACACCAGCCTTCCACTCTCCCAAACAAGTGTTTTTTTATTGCCTCAATCCTCTCTCTCTCCCACGCAGTGTTTTTTCATTGCGTGAGTTAATTTGGCACTGGAGCAAAGTAGGTGATCCAGATTGGGACACCAGGTGAGCAATGGAGGGGCATCGATGCCAAATGCATCACAAGTGAATTTGGCACATGTTTTGTCCTATGTAGCCCACTTTTTTAATACTACCTCGTATTTAGTATAAAATTTTGACCATAGATTTACCTAAGAAAATGCCAATGCATGTCACTAAAAATTACACCATTTGAAATTATGTTCAAATACGAATCCAACGATATAGTTCTTAGTGACATGCATTAACATATTGTCAGTTAAATCTATGGTCAAATTTTGATACTACAAAATTGGAAGAGTAAACCAGGACGGAGGTAGTACTTGCTCTTAGGGTAACCATATAGTTACTGGAGTAGTCTAAGTTACTTTCCACTATGACTAGCCTAGGCTACTATAGTAGTACAACATAAAAACGATGCAGGTGATCACGTGAGAAAAAATACTAAAAACATTTCTATCGGTGCAGTGCATAGATGCAGTTTTGAACACTACACTTGTCATCTTAATTTGGTTTCAACTTACTAGCATGTGGGGTGCTACCCCGAGTGGTTTCAACTTTGTTTACTTCACCGCGTGTCAGATGGGCCTCTAGTTTACTTATTTTCACCCACTGCCACATGGGCTAGCACACGAAGATACAGAACACGAGCTGACCAGGCAACATGTGGATTGATTAACCGGTCAACTAAACAATATACGGAGCTATACGCTAACACAGTGAGCGTATAATCCGTCGGTATAGAGAGTTCGAGTGAGAGGGGAGGCCCGTGAGAGATAGCAGAGAGAGAGAAAGAGCTACTCCCTCCGTTCGATAATGTAGTTCCAACATTTTTTTAAGTCAAACTTTTGAAACTTTGACCAAGTTTATAAAGAAATTACTTATATCTACAATACCAAAGATAAATGATAGTATGAAGTAAGTACATGTTGTGATGAATCTAATGATCATTCCAGATGTAAATTTTTTTCTCCACATATACCTGGTCAAACATTTCTGACGTTTGACTTTTCAAAACATCCATATGCTTATGGACGTGACAGAGTCCCTAACAAGAGAGAGAGAGAGAGAGTGAAAAAAGTGTGCGTGCGTGTGTGAAAGAGACATGGACAACACACGATAAAAGTAGAGAAAAAGCGTGCGTGTCTTATGCAAACATATCACACATGCATATTCGACAACGGAGGCAAGGTGAGGAGATAGTGTGTGGTTGTTTGGAACCGAGAGAGAAAGACCCCTAGCACGTGGCCAAGAGGGGTCTGACAAACAAGGGAGAGAGGTCGAGAGAGACATATGGAGAAAATGCAGACATGGGGAGGAGAGAGTGTATGTTTGTCATAGAGAGATCCCCTGGAGATCGTGATGTGACTACATGGGTGGGAGGTCGAGTGACAAGGTGTGTGCGCGATAGAAGATGCCCCAAGAGATATCGAGATAGACGTATGGATGGAAGGAGACAATACGTGTGTTCCAGATGGCTAGTAAGAGATAATCATACTTAGGAGGGGGGGGGTGCTTGCGCCTATGATGGATTGAGGGATTATGGTACTTAGGGGGTGCATGTCACATGGAGAGAGAACAAGGACGAAGAGTGTTGGATGGGTCTATATGCATAGCGCGAGCGAGACATGTGTATGTGTGAACCAGGGAGATATAAGGCCAGTTTGGCTTGCATCCTGAGCATCTTTTGCCTGGCCTGGGGTTGTGGCTGGATTTCATGCATGCTTGTTTGGTTGCTACCCTGTGAAAAAGAAATCCCGCCTGGCCTGGGTTCCCTTGCACTTTAATTAGCCTGGCTGAACTCCAGACACTGCAAGTAGCCTGGCCCAGGCGACCGATTTCGAACGCCTGGTCGTGCCTGGTCGTGTGGCCACGAGGCTAACAACAACATGGATGGATATTAGCATTAAATAATTGATCCATGGATTGATTTATGGGACATTGATGCTTTGCCTGGCCCAGGCATGAATCAAACGCTTCAGCACCACACAAGCCTGGCCAGGCAGAAATATTTTACATCTCACGTCCACACCAGGTAGTACCGGCCATCAAGGCATGAGGGTCAGGTCATGAACCAAACTGACCAATAAAGTTTGAGAGAGATTGAGGAGCCCCGATAAGGCTGAGTGGTGCATCAGATAGCTGAGAGGGGGAAAGAGATATTCCATCCGCTCGATAATGCAGTGCATGTAAATTTTTCAGAAGTCAAACTTTGGAAACTTTGATCAGGTTTACGCAAATGTTATTTATATCTACAACACCAAAGATACATCATACAAAACTACATCTCATGGTGAATCTAATGGTATATGTTTGCCATACTAGATGTAATTCTTTTTCTCCACATACATGGTCAAACTTTGTGATGTTTGACTTTTCAATAAATCTATATACTATGGACCGAGGATAGTGCATCGGTCGAGACAGATCAAGTGCGTGCGAAGGAGAATGAGTAAGTGTGCAAAAAGAGTGTGTGTGAAAGAGAAAGTGACAACAAACGATAAATTAGATAGTGTGTGTTTTTTCGTTTCTTATGCGAACATATCACGCATGCATCTCCGAGATGGAAAAGCGAGGCGAGGAGATACACGAAGATAGCTAGTGTGTGATTGTTTGCAACGGAGAGAGACACCCCTGTAGCACATGTCCAATAGAGGTGTGGCCAACAAGGAACAAAGGTCGAGAGGGACACATGGATGGCATGCACGCATGGGGAGGGAGAAAGGGTGTGTTTGTGATAGAGAGATCCCGTCGAGATCGTGAGGGGACTATATGGGTGGGAGATCGAGGGAGTGTGTGCGCGATAGAAAGATGCCCCGAGAGAAATCGAGATAGACCATGCACATGTTTGTGATGGAGACTAAGATTAGCTAGTCATATACATGTAGGGGGGACTGCGTGTGTCTACAATTGAGTGAGAGACCATCATTCTTGGCTAGCTGGGCATGAGATTGTGTGTGTGCACGTGTGAGATGGAGAGAGAACGAGGGGGAGAGATAGAGTTTTAGATGGGCCTATCGAGTGCGAGTGAGATATGCATGTGTATGTGTGACCCGGGTGGACGGAGAGTTTGAGAGAGGGGGGAAGAGCTCCGAGACGACATAGTGGTGCGTGAGAGAGTTACAGGCAAAGAGCCAAGGAATCTGTGTGCGTACGATGAGTGCACCCAAGATATCTAGCTTGGACTAGCTAGAGTATCATACATAGTGTGCAAGAGAGACCTATAGATGGTGTATATATGCATGCGAACTAGAAAGATCCCCCCCCACACACACAAAGAGAGAGAGATGGAGAGAAAGGGAGAGGGATGAACAAGGTTTTTATGTCGGATGCGTGCGACAGAATTGAAGATTGTCGGCGAGAGAGAGAGAGAACAGGAGTCCGGGAGAGGGGGAGGTCGCGTTTTATGCATCAAAGACTGATATAAACCATGTTTCGATATAAACTTGCATTCAAATATTTAAATTGGAGAACATGTTGTCTGCAATCCACACATGACGGATATATGCGTATATCAAACAAGTTCATTAATTTGACTTTCAACATGTTCATGGAGTACTATAGTACTGTACAACATGCTACTCGATTGAGGTGTTCAATTTTGGATTTAGTTCACTATTTTGACCTACTGAACGAGCTATTTCATTGAATCGAGATATTTCATTTTGGGTTTGATTCGCGTTTTTGAGTGGGTCAACTATTTGTCATATAGTAAATCGCTAGCAACGAGCATGTAAAAACACATTACTCCCGAGCATCATCTCTCCATCTAAAAAAGAAATGGCAAGCTAATATTTCAAAATTTGATCCGAATCGACTTGGTAAGGTAGACGTGGATGCTCGTTCTCCCAAAATTTGAATGAACTGTTAAACATCCTCTCTGCTCGGTGGAATTCGCCCGAGCAAATAAATGGGAGACGCGAAATTACCGTCCTATGTGGGACACGCATCAGTTGGCCCGTTGTACATCGAGGGTATGTTCGTAACTTCATCCAAGCGCGCCTTCTCCTCGGCCGAAATGACATGTGCAGAATAATTCATAAACCATGGTTGGCAAAACACGCTCTCCTCGCCCGAAATCGCTCGCGCCCACTATAGTTCAAAACATGCCCTCCTCGCCCGAAATCGCTCCCGCCCAGAGAAGCAAAGTTACTCTACTATCCCCGACCCTCAGTACACAGACCCAAGCCGAGAAGCCTATAGGCAAGGGTAGAACTGTAACTCCCCCTCACATTTCAGACAAATGCGTCCATAAGACATGGTTCCACTCCCCTCCCAATTTTCCCCGCCGCCCCCATTCATACCTCGTGGGCGCCAAATCACCTTCTCCCTGGGAAGCTCCCTTCTCCCGAGCCGCAAAACCTCAGCCCCACCTCCATGGCGCCCCCACCGCACCAATTTCACAGCCGCCCTCCTCCCTAATGCCGGAGACGCTGTCCATTTGCCGTCGTGCACTGGGCTGTGTGCCTCTTACTCCGTGCTGCTGGTGCTGCCTCAACGACGGCCGCGTGAACCGTACCGGAGCCGATTCACCCCCGCCGTTGTTCATGGCACCGGAGCGGCTCCAACTTCAGATTCATCCAGAGTCCTGGCGCTGCTTCGGCGTAGCCGTCAACCGTCGCGACATCGCTATTTCCCTGCCGTTGGTCGCCACCGCAACCGCGCTGGCCTCACCGACTCGGCAGCTGGACCTGCCTACTTCACCATGCCCCCAGATAGGTCGCACCCTCATCTCAAATCACTTTATTTAGGCGTCAGTTGTCTGAATTTTTATTCTGGGCCAATCGATTTGCAATGGGAAGCAGCACCCCTCGAGGAGACGGAGCTCCTAGGCTACCGGTTGGCTGGTGTCTAACGTAAGGGTGCGGGGCCGCTAGTTCATCGCGGAAGCGGCGCTTAGATGGCTATCTTTTAGAGTTGCATGGGTTGAAGGTACTGCCGCCGCCGGATCTGGATGACGGGGAGTCTTTGTGGATTGGCCCAGGGGCGGTGCAACCACGACAATGCGGTGGGGCGGGGAGCGGGGTTTTGGCTGGGGCCACGGATGGTGGAGGCAGGCTGCTCTGTCGTTGGTCGCTGGCTCTTCGGGGAAGATTCCGAACAGTGTCAGCCGGGAGGCACAAGACGGCCAGCCATCCGGCGTAGATCGGACAATACCAAAATAAAATAAAATCGTGCGACCCCAATTTAGTCTTCAGTCAATAGACGTGTGACCACTCTCGTACCTTGCTGTTGATCTCTTAGTGTATTTCTTCAGATCAAAGAGATATGTCGTTCTTAACATTATGTGTTATCTGCATCTTCAGACACACCGTCTTCCGACTCACCGCAGCTGCTCCAGCAAGGGAAGCATACACCAGAAGGGAGCTATAGTCCCCACTCAACAGTTCCCTGCATCGAATGCGCGTGCCCGACATGCACATCCACAACAACTGCAGGGCCATCGACAAGTCAGCACATGATGCTCACTCCTATGGATGGCAGCCAGATAGGTTGTACCCTCATCTTACTTGTGTGCAACATTTATGGCTTTGTTATTCATCTAAGCATGGAAAATAGATCATCACATTTCATTATATTCATGCTGATCTCTTACGCGTCTTGTTCAGGAGTTAACGTTGTTCCATAGTTCAGCTAAGATACTTGTTCTTGAGGTAACACTGTTCCATAGTTATCATCCATCAGCCAATGCTATCCCACAGGCTGGTGATTGTAGTATTATACCACTTCTAGTATTTCATATGTTGTTCTTTAATACTTTTGTGTGCCATCTAGTTAATCTCGAGTACAAACGATACATATTCTGTAGCTTTCATCTGTGTTCTCCCTTTAGTTTATGAGACCTATTGCTGCTAGTTAACCCCAGTCCTACTATTTATGCCGTCTCCTACAAGCACTCATTACATAAATCTAACTACTAGTTGTCTTCCATGCATGTCAGATATAATTGCACACACTGATATATCCACAAGAACCTCACGGAGCAATGTAAAGGCCAATAAACTTGATGTCAATGATACCCAATATGATGGAACATGTAAAGGCAGTTCTTCAGAAGACTTGCAGAAAGATGATGAATCCTCTTCACCCCACAATGTCCTTGCTCTAACTAGGCCTGTGATATGGGTACAACATGCATATAATGTCCTGGAGTGTATCTACTCTGTTGCAATGCCATGTGCTTAGCATGCTGATCATGCATGTAAATATGTCATGCCTTCCTATTTTTCAGTACCTATTCCATTCATGATAACATGTTTTCAAATTCAAGTACTATCATTCTACTCTATCGCAATGCCATCTGCTTAATTTGGAAGTCATGCTTCTGAATATCTTATGCATTATTATTCATCAGTATGTACTTCATCTGTCTACCATACCATGTTTTTTTACATTGAAGTGTTGTTCTAGTGCTCTGTTGCAATGCCATCTTATTTTCCCAATCATACACGTGTATGTTGCCTTAGTTATTTCTGTACGTATTCCGCTAGCATACAGTTTTACATTCAACTACTGTTTTTTTTGCTTTGTTGTCATGTCGTATCCCTAGCTCTTACACCATACTCCCTTCGTCCGGATTACATGTTGCCGAAATGGATAAAAAAGGATGTATCTAGAACTGAAATACGCCTAGACCCATGCTTTTTTTCTGGATGGAGGGAATACATGTCAATATGTCATGCCTTTCTATTCTTCAGTACCTATTCCATCTCTCTGCTGTCGCATGTTTTATAATTAATGCACCATTCTTCTATACAAGGCATGCAAGGGGAAGACGACTATGTTAGAATCTGAAGGGTTACAAACAAGGCCTTTGCAAAAGAACCAAACGCCAGGAGATAATAAACCAACTCCAGTTTTTATAGATACTGCTCTAGCACAGAGAAACCCAACTCCTACTGATAATAAGCAGATTCCAGTGGTCAAAGAACTAGTCCGCACCAGTCCAGCAAAAATATGTCAACTCAATTCTAAGAAGCGTGTGCGTATCCTTGCATCATGAAATTTTATAGCATGCTAATCATATTTTCTACATGTTTCTTACCCATCTCTCTTTTAGAAAATAAGCTTAACAGATAGAAGATTTTCTGCAATGGTATCGTTTATGAGGAAAGATTCTTGCAGGAATTCTCTGTGCTCCATTGTAGATGTAAGTACCTGTTGTATATCACTATATTTTTACATCAGCATGTATTTTGTTAATCGGCGTGAATCCAGCCTTTATCTGATCTAAATTTAGTTGTAGCAAAATGTATGATTAAAGGCCACAATGTTGATTTTTGCAAGGAAAACTGCCTGGTAGTTTTGCATCCTGAGCTGCATGAGTGTACTATCTCATATCAGTGGGTTTGAATACTTTGGTTCTGCAGTGGGTTTTTCAGTGTTTTTTTACTGTGTTGTCCTGTCGTATCCCTAGCTCTTACATCATACTCCCTCTGTCCGGATTAAATGTCACAGAAATGGATAAAACTGGATGTATCTAGAACTGAAATACGCCTAGACCCATCCATTTATTTCCGGATGGAGTGAATACATGTCAATATGTCATGCCTTTCTAGTGTTCAATACTTATTCCATCTTTGCTGTAGCATGTTTTATAACTGAATCACCATTCTTCTATATAAGGCATGCAAGGGGAAGACGGCTATGTTAGAATCTGAAGGGTTACAAACCAGGTCTTTGCAAAAGATCCAAACGCCAGGAGATAATAAACCAACTCCATTTTTCATAGATACTGCTCTAACACAGAGAAACCCAACTCCCACTGATAATAAGCAGATTCCAGTGGCCAAAGAACTAGCCCGCTCTAGTCCAGCAAAAGAATGTCAACTCCATTCTAAGAAGTGTGTGCGTATCCTCGCATCATGAAATTTTATAGCATTCTGATCATATTTTCTACATGTTTCTTACCCGTCTCTCTTTTAGAAAATAAGGTTAAAGGATACAAGACTTCCTCCATTGGGATCGTATTCGAGGAAAATATCTTGCGGGAATTCTCTGTGCTCCAGTGCTGATGTAAGTACCTGTTGTATATCACTATATTTTTACATCAGCATGTATTTTGTTAATCGGCGTGAATCTAACCTTTATCTGATCTAAAATTAGTTGTAGCAAAATGTTAAAGGCGCCAATGTTGATTTTTGTAAGGAAAACTGCCTGGTAGTTTTGCGTACTGAGCTGCATGAATGTGCTATCTCATATCACGCACATTACTGAATTGTAGTGCTTCTCTGGTTGCCCATTCATTCATTGTGTCAATGTTGCTTTCGTATTACCTTACCTGGCTAATGATAGCTGTGCCATATTGTGTTAATTTGGTGTAGGCTAGTTGCCCAAACGTTCATTGTGTCAATGTTGCTTTCCTATTATCTGACTTGGCCAATGATAGCAATGCTAGTGTGTTAATTTTGTGTAGGCTGCTGAAGATAAAAAGACAAACTCTGAAAACAGCAAGGCAACCCCATTGTTTCTTTCCAGTAAATCTAGGCCAGGTAATATGGCAATAACTCATGATTAATCTGTTTGGTTACCGTCCTAATTTATGTTATGATGCAGTGGTCAAGACACTCTCCACTATCAATAATACAAGCCTGCCAAAATCGCCATCTGAATCTGTTCAGTATTCTCTGTCTCGAATGCAACGGAATAAATGTATGTTTGTGAACCAATTAATGGCTGAAGCAATGATGGAAATGGCGGATGAATCAGACGTGCAGAGTCGTGCGACACAACAGCTGATCAATTTTTTCAGAGACAGTGTGGCAAAGCAGCAAGAACTTGCCCACATGCTTATGGGCGTCATCTGTGCTGAGGTTGCAGATTGTGACGTTGTAGATGGTTAGGTTCTGCTCATTTATTTGCACTGGCATCAATCTTTGATTGCCCAGTGGATGTAATTTCCTGTAATATATTCTGGATGTGCAACGTTATTCCCTGTATGCCGTACCTTTGCTCGTCGTAATGGGCTCAAATTATCTAATTTGGCCTAAAGACATGAACGAACTTTAGTGGGCCCATTAAGTTAATGGGCCGTTACTAGGCCGAAAGTTAATGGTCGGCCCTCTTACCTCCCGGGTCGTTAACAGGCCGACATCAAAGCGGGCAACAGGTGGCCCCAATTTATTTCACGGACCGTTAACGGGTCGTTACTAAGTTTGGGCTACATATGGCCCAACTATACTATAGGCCTTTAGCAGGCCGAAAGAGACAGCGGGCTTGTATTGGACCATGAAGAGCATGGGCTGCTAAGAGGCCGAAAGTCAGGTCGTATTGTAAACGGCCCAACTGTGTTGTGGGCCTTTAGCAGGCCGAAAGAGAAATCAGGCTGGTATTGGACCATGAAGGGCATGGGCCGTTAAGAGGCCAAAACTAAGGTCCGACTACAAATGCCCCAACTCATTTATGGTCCGTTAACAGGCCGAAAGGCACACAGGGCCGGGAATTGGCCCAACACTTAAATGGGTCGCTAAAAGGCCAAAACTCAGGTCCGACTACAATTGGCCCAACTAATTTATGGGCCGTCAACAGGCTGAAAGTGACACCGGGCCAGAAATTGGCCCAACACTTAAATGGGCCGCTAAAAGGCCGAAACTCAGGTCCGACTACAAATGGCCCATCAGATTTATGGGTCGTCAACAGGCTGAAAGACACACCGGGCCGGAAATTAGCCCAACATTTAAATCGGTCGCTAAAAGGCCGAAAGATGTACATCCTGAAAACTGGCCCATCCATTAAATGGGCCGTTAACAGGCCGAAATCTCATCGGGCCGATATTGAGCCCAAATATATAGCGGGCTGTTAACGGGTTCGAACTGACGATGGGCTGCAATGGTGTCAACTCTTTAACGGGCCGAATTGGCACATCTCGTATGGGTCATGGGCTTAAATGGACCTGACACAAGTAGTCCTTATATGGGCCTGCCTGCTAATTTTTACTGGGCCGGCCTTTTTCACCGGAATGGGCCACTGTTGGGCCGTGCCACGTGTCGACCTATCATAGGCGCCTCCTGTCCAATGAGTGGATGACATCTATCCCAACGATGAGCGGACACGTGTTTCCTCTAGCCAATGATGGTTTTACATGTGGAAAATCCCCCATTGGTCGGGGCTGTTAACAGGTTATCGGATCCAAAACCCGACCCGATAGCTTAACGGCGTTCCGTTATGGTGGATGCCACGTGTCGGTCACCCTTGACGAAAGCACTTCTGTGACGCGTGATTTATCATCATGGAAGTGGACACTTCCATGATGATAATTTTGGTAATGTCATGGAACACTTCTACGACAGCACAGGTATGACTATCTTGATTCTGTCATAAATTTGTCATGGATGTACATGCATGATAAAAAACACGACCTACGGTGACAAACACGCATCATCACGGAAGTGTATTTTTTATAGTGTGACTATTATGGTTATCTTAAATATTACTGTGGAGGGGTTTGAGGATAGATATCTTGGATTACTGGTCCCAGAGGGTAGAATGAAGGCTGGTAAGTTTCAGTATACTAAAGACAAATTTTTGAAAAGGCTTTCTAACTGGATTGAAAAATATGCATCATCTGGAGTCAAGGAAGATTTGATCAAAACGGTAATTCAGGCCCTACCAGTGTATGCTATGGGGATTTTCAAATTTCGGTTTCTCTTTGTGAGGAGTTATCCCAGATTATAAGGAATTTTTGGTGGGGAGATGAAGAAGATAGAAGAAAAACACATTGGCTGGCGTGGGACAAACTAACAAGACCTAAAGGTAAGGGTGGCATGGGATTTCGTGATCTCAGACTTTTTAATCTAGCGCTTTTGGCCAAACAAGCATGGTGGTTGGTGGTTTATCCGGACTCACTGTGTGCGAAGTTGATGAAGGCAAAGTATTATCCTCAAGGACATATTCTGGATACGGTGTTTCCGCATGCTACTTCGGTAACCTGGCAAGGTATTGCTCATGGTTTGGAACTCCTAAAGAAGGGGATCATCTGGCGGGTCTGTGATGGATCGAGTATTAATATTTGGAGAGATAATTGGATACCTAGGGGGCATGGCCTTAAAATTTCAGCTAGAAGGCATAATACCAGGTTGAAGTGGGTATCTGATTTATTCATGAGCGGACACAAGTGTTGGGACGAAAATTTGGTTAAGTATCTTTTCTACCATATGATGTGGAGGAAATTCTTAAGACTCGTATTCAGGCCTCTAGGGATGGGGATTATGTTGCGTGGCACCATCAGAAGAATGGTATTTTTTCTGTTAAAAGTGCGTACAATTTTGCGCTTAAACTGAAGGATAGTCAGGACACCTTTGGCCAATCTAGTAGCGAACCAGAGGGGGAAAGGGGGATTTGGGATTTAATCTGGAAGGCTAATATCCCTCAGAAGATCAGGGTTTTTGCGTGGCGAGTTGCAACTAATAGCTTGGCGGTCCAGATGAATAGAGTTAAACACCATCAGACTGATTCAGGTACATGTTCTATTTGTGGTGTAGAAGATGAAGACACTTTTCATGCTCTAGTGAGTTGTTCAAAAGCGCATGCTCTACGACTGACATTGAGAGAGCTGTGGAATATTCCAGATGAAGATGTATTCAAGTGCTCGGGACCAGATTGGTTGTTGATTTTGTTGGCTCAATTGAGCGTGCAGCAGAGGGAGCAAATCTTGTTTCTTTTCTGGCGAGCATGGCATTTGAGAAATGATTTAATTTTTGGGAAGGGGAAAGAATCTGTTAATGCCTCTGCACTTTTTTTGGGCAACTATTGGGCCACCTTCACATCCAATAACGACACTGTTCAAATGGATGCTAGCAACAAAGGTAAGGAGAAAGTAGCGGTGTTGTAGCTGATTTTACACTATTTAAAGATAATGTGATGTGGACACCTCCCCCTAATGACCATATTAAGATCAATGTTGACGCCAGTTTTGTGGAGAGTCTTAGTGCAGCCAGTGTGGGGGTTGTGGCTCGTAATTCTTTCGGAAAAATTATTGTTTCTTCGTGGGATTTTATTGATGGTGTACCAGTGTGAATGAAGCTGAACTCTGCGCCTGCCTTGCAGGACTTTATATAGGTATCACGCTTCACCAATCTATTATATTAGATAGTGACTGTGCTTTTGTACATTCGTTTCTTGCAAATTAGAAGATTGGCAGGTCCCTCTGGCTGATCTAATGAATGAGGCTCTTAGTATATCCAGGATGATCCAAAATTTTAATATCTCAAAGATAAATACGATTGCCAATAGGGTGGCACATGAGATTGCTAAGTTTAGCTTCGATACTAGGTCCGGTGGGTGATACGTCTCCAACGTATTTATAATTTTTGATTTCTCCATGCTATATTATCTACTGTTTTGGACTATATTGGGCTTTATTTTCCACTTTTATATTATTTTTGGGACTAACCTATTAACCGGAGGCCCAACCCATAATTGCTGTTTTTTTGCCAATTTCAATATTTCGGGGAAACAGAATATCAAACGGAGTCCAAACGGAATAAAACCTTCGGGAACGTGATTTTCTCACCGAACGTGATCCAGGAGACTTGAACCCTACTCCAAGGAGTCAAAGAGGCGGTCATGAGGGTGGGGGGTGCGCCCACCCCCCTAGGGCGCGCCCCCTTGCCTCGTGGGCCCCTCGGTGCTCCACCTATGTACTCCTTCCTCCTATATATACCTACATACCCCCAAATGATCAGGAGAGGAGCAAAAAACCTAATTCCACCGCCGCAACTTTCTGTATCCACGAGATCCCATCTTGGGGCCTATTCCGGAGCTCCGCCGGAGAGGGCCGTCATCACGGAGGGCTTCTACATCATCATAGCCTCTCCGATGAAGTGTGAGTAGTTTACCTCAGACCTTCGGGTCCATAGTTAGTAGCTAGATGGCTTCTTCTCTCTTTTTGGATCTCAATACAAAGTTCTCCCCCTCTCTTGTGGAGATCTATTCAATGTAATCTTCTTCTTTTTGCGGTGTGTTTGTTGAGACCGATGAATTGTGGGTTTATGATCAAGTCTATCTATGAATAATATTTGAATCTTCTCTGAATTCTTTTATGTATGATTGGTTATCTTTGCAAGTCTCTTCAAATTATGCATTTGTTTTGGCCAACTAGATTGGTAGTTCTTGCCATGGGAGAAGTGCTTAGCTTTGGGTTCGATCTTGCGGTGTCCTTTCCCAGTGACAGAAGGGGCAGCAAGGCACGTATTGTATCGTTGCCATCGAGGATAACAAGATGGGGTTTATTTCATATTGCATGAATTTATCTCTCTACATCATGTCATCTTGCTTAAAGCATTACTCTGTTTTTAACTTAATACTCTAGATGCATGCTGGATAGCGGTCGATGAGTGGAGTAATAGTAGTAGATGCAGAATCGTTTCAGTCTACTTGTCACGGACGTGATGCCTATATACATGATCATGCCTATATATTCTCATAACTATGCTCAATTCTGTCAATTGCTCAACAGTAATTTGTTCACCCACCGTAGAATACTTATGCTCTTGAGAGAAGCCACTAGTGAAACCTATGGCCCCCGGGTCTATTCTCATCATATCAATCTCCATCACTTTAATCTTGCTTTGCTTTTTACTTTCCCTTTTACTTTTCACTTTGCATCTCTATACCAAAAATACCAAAAATATAATATCTATCAGATCTCACTCTCGTAAGTGACCATGAAGGGATTGACAACCCCTAATCGTGTTGGTTGCGAGTAGCTATCGCTTTGTGCAGGTACGAGGGACTTGAGTGTGGCCTCCTACTGGATTGATACCTTGGTTCTCAAAAACTAAGGGAAATACTTACGCTACTCTGATGCATCATCCTGTCCTCTTCGGCGAAATCCAACGCAAGCTCAAGAGGTAGCAAGAAGAATTTCTGGCGCCGTTGCCGGGGAGTCTACGCAAAAAGTCAACATACCAAGTACCCATCACAATCCCTATCTCTCGTATTACATTATTTGCCATTTGCCTCTCGTTTTCCTCTCCCCCACTTCACCCTTGCCGTTTTATTCGCCCTCTCTCTCTCTCTATCCTCCTTCTCCTTCCCTCTCTTTTCCACTTGCCTTTTTCTTTGCTCGTGTGTTGGATTGCTTGTTTGTCGTGATGGCTCAACATACTACCAAATTGTGTGACTTCACCAATACCAATAATAATGATTTCCTTAGCACTCCGATTGCTCCTCTTGCCAATACTGAATCTTGTGAAATCAATACTGCTTTGTTGAATCTTGTTATGTAAGATCAATTCGCCGGCCTTCCTAGTGAAGATGCTGCTACTCATCTAAATAGCTTCATTGATTTATGTGATATGCAAAAGAAAAAAGATGTCGACAATGATGTCGTTAAATTGAAGCTATTTCCTTTTTCGCTTAGAGATCGTGCTAAATCTTGGTTTTCTTCTTTGCCTAAAAATAGTATTGATTCTTGGAACAAGTGCAAAGATGATTTTATCTCTAAGTATTTCCCTCCCGCTAAGATCGTCTCTCTTAGAAACGATATTATGAACTTTAAGCAACTTGATCATGAACATGTTGCACAAGCTTGGGAGAGAATGAAATTAATGATACGTAATTGCCCTACTCATGGTTTGAATTTGTGGATGATTATACAAAAAATTTATGCCGGATTGAATTTTGCTTCTAGAAATCTTTTAGATTCGGCCACGGGAGGCACTTTTATGGAAATCACTTTAGGATATGCTACTAAACTCCTAGATAATATTATGGTTAATTATTCTCAATGGCATACTGAAAGATCTTCTAATAAAAAAGTGCATGCGATAGAAGAAATCAATGTTTTGAGTGGAAAGATGGATGAACTTATGAAATTATTTGCTACTAAGAGTGTTTCTTCTGATCCTAATGATATGCCTTTGTCTACTTTGATTGAGAATAACAATGAATCTATAGATGTGAATTTTTTTGGTAGGAATAATTTTGGTAACAACGCTTATAGAGGGAATTTTAATCCTAGGCCATATCCTAGTAATCGTTCTAATAATTATGGGAATTCCTACAACAAATCCTATGGAAATTATAATAAGATGCCCTCTGAATTTGAGAATAGTGTTAAAGAGTTTATGAATTCACAAAAGAATTTTAATGCTTTGCTTGAGGAGAAATTGCTTAAAGTTGATTATTTGGCTAGGAATGTTGATAGAATTTCTCTTGAGGTTGATTCTTTAAAGCTTAGATCTATTCCTCCTAAGCATGATATCAATGAGTCTCTCAAAGCCATGAGAATTTCCATTGATGAGTGCAAGGAAAGAACCGCTAGGATGCGTGCTTCCAAAGATGCCTTTATTAAAGCGTGTTCTTCCAATTCCTATGAAAATCAAGATGAAGATCTAAAAGTTATTGATGTGTCTCCTATTAAATCTTTGTTTTGCAATATGAATCTTGATGAAACTGAATATGATCTTCCATTACCTAGAAGACGTTCTAAAAATTCGGAGTATTTAGATCTTTATGATGAAATTGATGAAAGTGGGATTGAAAGAAATAAAAATCCAGATGTTGCTAAACCCACTATATTGTATTTAAAGGAATTTAATTATGAAAGTTGCTCTTTAATTGATTGTATTTCCTTGTTGCAATCCGTGCTAAATTCTCCACATGCTTATAGTCAAAAGAAAGCCTTCACCGAGCATATTGTTGATGCCTTGATGCAATCTTATGAAGAAAAACTTGAGTTGAAAGTTTCTATCCCTAGAAAACTATATGATGAGTGAGAACCAACTATTAAAATTAAAATTAAAGATCATGAGTTTTATGCTTTGTGTGATTTGGGTGCTAGTGTCTCTACTATTCCCAAGACTTTGTGTGATTTGCTAGATTTCCGTAATTTTGATGATTGCTCTCTAAACTTGTATCTTGAGGATTCTACTATTAAGAAACCTATGGGAAGGATTAATGATGTTCTTATTGTTGCAAATAGGAATTATGTGCCCGTAAATTTCATTGTTCTTGATATAGATTGCAATCCTTCTTGCCCTATTATTCTGGGTAGACCTTTCCTTAGAACGGTTGGTGCGATTATTGATATGAAGGAAGGGAATATTAGATTTCAATGTCCATTGAAAAAGGGCATGGAACACTTTCCAAGAAAGAAAATAAAATTTCATATGAAACCATCATGAGATCCACTTATGGATTGCCTACCAAAGATGGCAATACCTAGATCTATCCTCGCTTTTATGCCTAGCTAGGGGCGTTAAACGATAGCTCTTGTTGGGAGGAAACCCAATTTTATTTTTATTACTTTTTTTATCCTGTTTAGTAATAAATAATTTATTCAGCCTCTGTTTTGGTTTTGTTTTTTGTGTTTAATTAGTGTTTGTGCCAAGTAGAACCGTTGGGAAGACTTGGGGAAAGTCTTGTTGAACTTGCTGTAAAAAACAGAAACTTTAGCGCTCACGAGAAATGCTGTCATTTTTATTTGAAGAGTGCTATTTAGTTAATTATTTTTGAATATGATTAATAGATAAATTCCTCACGTCCAGCAATTTATTTTAGAATTTTTGGGGTTCCAGAAGTTTGCGTTAGTTACAGATTACTGCAGACTGTTCTGTTTTTGACAGATTCTGTTTTTCGTGTGTTGTTTGCTTATTTTGATGAATCTATGGTTAGTAAAATAGTTTATAATCCATAGATAAGTTGGAATACAGTAGCTTTAACACCAATATAAATAAATAATAAGTTCATTACAGTACCTTGAAGTGGTCTTTTATTTTCTTTCTCTAACGGAGCTCACGAGATTTCTATTGAGTTTTGTGTTGTGAAGTTTTCAAGTTTTGGGTGAATTCTTTTGATGGATTATGGAACAAGGAGTGGCAAGAGACTAATCTTGGGGATGCCCATGGCACCCCCAATATAATCCAAGGACACCAAAAAGTCAAAGCTTGGGGATGCCCCGGAAGGCATCCCCTCTTTCGTCCACTTCCATCGGTAATTTACTTGGAGCTATATTTTTATTCACCAACATGATATGTGTTTTGCTTGGAGCGTCTTATATTATTTGTGTCTTTGTGCTTTAGTATGCCACAATCATCCTTGTTGTACACACCTTTTGAGATAGCCATACATTAATTAAAATTTGATAGAATACTCTATGTGCTTCACTTATATCTTTTGAGCTATGTAGTTTTGCTCTATGTGCTTCACTTATATCTTTTTGAGCTATGTAGTTTTGCTCTATGTGCTTCACTTAGATATTTTAGAGCAAGGTGGTGGATTTGTTTTAAAGAAACTATTGATCTCTCATGCTTCACTTAAAATTATTTTGAGAGTCTCTTAATAGCATGGTAATTTGCTTAATAATAATATGCTTGGTATTCAAGATTTGTGAAACTTTCTTTTGAGTGTGTTGAATACTAAGACAAGATTGAAGCATGATAATTGTTTTGAGATATGGAGGTGATAATATTAGAGTCATGCTAGTTGAGTAGTTGTGAATTTAAAGAATACTTGTGTTAAAGTTTGTGATTCCCGTAGCATGCACGTATGGTGAACCGTTATGTGATGAAGTCGGAGCATGATTTATTTATTGATTGTCTTCCTTATGAGTGGCGGTCGGGGACGAGCGATGGTCTTTTCCTACCAATCTATCCCCCTAGGAGCATGCACGTAATACTTTGATGTGATAACTTCTAGATTTTTGCAATAAGTGAGGGAGTCCTGGATTAGGGGGTGTCCGGATGGCCGGACTATACCTTCAGCCAGACTCCTGGACTATGAAGATACAAGATTGAAGACTTTGTCCCGTGTCCGGAAGGGACTTTCCTTGGCGTGGAAGGCAAGCTTGGCGATACGGATATGCAGATCTCCTACCATTGTAACCGACTTTGTGTAACCCTAACCCTCTCCGGTGTCTATATAAACCGGAGGGTTTTAGTCCGTAGGACAGCATACAGAACAACAATCATACCATAGGCTAGCTTCTAGGGTTTAGCCTCTCCGATATCGTGGTAGATCCACTCTTGTACTACCCATATCATCAATATTAATCAAGCAAGACGTAGGGTTTTACCTCCATCGAGAGGGCCCAAACCTGGGTAAAACTTCGTGTCCCTTCCCTCCTGTTACCATCCGGCCTAGACGCATAGTTCGGGACCCCCTACCCGAGATCCACCGGTTTTGACACTGACATTGGTGCTTTCATTGAGAGTTCCTCTGTGTCGTCGCCGTCAGACTTGATGGCTCCTACGATCATCAATGGCGATGCAGTCCAGGGTGAGACCTTCCTCCCCGGACAGATCTTCGTCTTCGGCGGCTTCGCACTGCGGGCCAATTCACTTGGCCATCTGGAGCAGATTGAAAGCTATGCCCCTGGCCGTCAGGTCAGATTTGGAAGTTTAAACTACACGACTGACATCCGCGGGGACTTGATCTTCGACGGATTCGAGCCACTACCGAGCACGCCGCACTGTCACGACGAGCATGATCTAGCTCTGCCGCCGAACAGTGCCCTGGAGGCCGCACCCGCATCAGCTTCGACCCTTAATTCGGAGCCAACTGCGCCGATTGAGGATGGGTGGTTGGACGCCGCCTCGGGGGCTGCGATCCCAATGGCGATCGAGCCGAACACCAGCCCCGCACTCTGCGAGACTCGTGACTCCAAGGAGCCGGACTCCTCTCCGGACTCCGAACCCTCCGCGCCCCTGCCGATCGAATCTGATTGGGTGCCGATTATGGAGTTTACTGCCGCAGACATCTTTCTGCACTCGCCTTTTGGCGATATTCTAAAGACACTGAAGTCTCTCTCTTTATCAGGAGAGCCCTGGCCGGACTACGGTCAGCAAGGTTGGGATTCGGACGATGAAGAAGTTCAAAGCCGACATGCTCGACTTTGACTCCGAAGACATCGACGGTATGGACGCCGATGAAGGAGACGATGAAGAACCAGCGCCTATCAGGCCCTGGAAAGCCACCTCGTCATATGACATATACATGGTGGACACCCCAAAAGAAGGAGATGGTGATGGAACAACGGAGGATGACCCCTCCAAGAAACAGCCTAAGCGCCGGCGTCAGCGGCGCCGCTCAAAATCCCGCCAAAACAAATACGGTGATTCCAGCACGGGAGATAATAATACTCTGGAAAGTGCCGAAGAAAACCCCCTCCAGCAAGATTTAGCACAGGAGGATGGAGAAACCAGCCCTCATGAGAGAGCGGCAGACAAAGAGGTCGAGGACGATAATTATATGCCTCCCTCCGAAGACGAGGCAAGCCTCGACGACGACGAATTCGTCGTGCCAGAGGATCCCGTCGAGCAAGAGCGTTTTCAACGCAGGCTTATGGCCACGGCAAGAAGCCTCAAGAAAAAACAGCAACAGCTTAGAGCTGATCAAGATTTGTTAGTCGACAGATGGACTGAAGTCCTTGCAGCCGAAGAGCATAAACTCGAACGCCCCTCCAAGAGCTACCCAAAGCGCAGGTTGCTACCCCGATTAGAGGAGGAAGCACTTGATGCGGCCGACCGGCCACCTCGTGGCCGCGACAGAGAGGCCTCTCGGCCCTCCATTCAAGCCGCACCCCGTACCAAGGCACGGGAATATGCGCCGGACTTACGAGATATGTTGGAGGACAAGGCAAGGCAAACAAGATCGATCTACGGATCGCGTGGGTGCCCCACGGCTCGAGACAGTAACCGTCACGCCGGCCACAAATTCGGCAGGGCCGAACACAATAGACAAAGCTCATTGGAGCTACGTCGTGCTATAGCCCAGTACAGAGGCGACGCACACCCACTATGCTTCACAGACGAAATAATGGATCATCAAATCCCCGAGCGTTTCAAACCCGTAAATATCGAATCATATGATGGCACAACAGATCCTGCGGTATGGATCGAGGATTATCTCCTTCATATCCACATGGCCCGCGGCGATGATTTCCACGCCATCAAATACCTCCCACTCAAGCTTAAAGGACCAGCTCGGCATTGGCTTAACAGCTTGCCAATAGGATCAATCAGTTGTTGGGAGGACCTGGAAGCCGCATTCCTCGACAATTTCCAGGGCACTTATGTGCGACCCCCAGACGCCGATGACCTAAGTCACGTAATTCAGCAGCCAGAGGAATCGGCCAGGCAATTCTAGACACGGTTCCTAACAAAGAAAAATCAAATAGTCGACTGTCCG
Organism: Triticum urartu; assembly: GCF_003073215.2. Taxonomy (NCBI): domain Eukaryota; kingdom Viridiplantae; phylum Streptophyta; class Magnoliopsida; order Poales; family Poaceae; genus Triticum; species Triticum urartu. Next base: position 89,375,893 of record NC_053028.1, on the reverse strand, counting down.
GACGCTGAGGCCCTAGCAGCCTTCAAGCACAATATCCGTGACGAGTGGCTTGCCCGGCACCTGGGACAGGAAAAGCCGAAGTCTATGGCAGCACTCACGACACTCATGACCCATTTTTGCATGGGAGAAGACAGCTGGCTTGCTCATAGCAACAATATGACCAAGAACCCTGGTAATTCGGATACCAGGGATAGTAGTGGCAGGTCGCGTCGCAACAAGCAGAAGCGCCGCATTAACGGCGACAATGTTGAGGATACGACAGTTAATGCCGGATTCAGAGGCTCTAAATCCAGTCAGCAAAAAAAGCCATTCAAAAGGAATCCTAGGGGGCCGTCCAGTTTGGACCGAATACTCGACCGCTTGTGCCAGATACATGGCACCCCCGAAAATCCGGCCAATCACACCAACATGGATTGTTGGGTGTTCAAGCAGGCAGGCAAGTTAAATGCTGAAAATGAAGACAAGGGGCTGCATAGCGATGACGACGAGGAGCCCCGACCGCCGAACAACAGTGGACAGAAGGGTTTTCCCCCACAAGTGCGGACGGTGAACATGATATACGCAACCCACGTCCCCAAAACGGAGCGGAAGCGCGTGTTAAGGGACGTATGCGCGGTAGAGCCAGTCGCCCCAAAGTTTAACCCATGGTCCTCCTGCCCGATCACCTTTGATCGAAGGGACCATCCCACTAGCATCCGTCATGGCGGATTCGCCGCATTGGTTCTAGACCCAATTATTGACGGATTTCATCTCACTAGAGTCCTTATGGACGGCGACAGTAGCCTGAACCTGCTTTACCAGGATACAGTGCGGAAAATGGGCATAGATCCCTCGAGGATTAAGCCCACCAAAACGACCTTTAAAGGCGTAATGCCAGGTGTAGAGGCCAACTGTACAGGCTCAGTCACACTTGAAGTGGTCTTCGGATCTCCGGATAATTTCCGAAGCGAGGAGTTAATCTTCGACATAGTCCCATTCCGCAGTGGCTATCACGCACTGCTCGGGCGAACCGCATTCGCCAAGTTCAATGCAGTACCGCACTACGCATACCTTAAGCTCATGATGCCAGGCCCTCGAGGAGTAATTACGGTCAATGGAAACACCGAATGCTCCCTCCGAACGGAGGAGCACACGGTGGACCTCGCAGCGGAAGTACAAAGCAGCCTCTCCAGGCAGTTCTCCAGTCCGGCCATTAAACGACCGGACACCGTCAAGCGCGCCCGGAGTAACCTACAACAAGACCGCCTGGCACGATCCGAGCAGGCGTAGCAATGCGGCCCCAACCCCAGCCCTCGCAAAAATGCGGCACCAGTACTTCGCGTACATAACTACGCTCTAAAAATACCATGGGTACAGGGGAAGGGGCACCATCACGGCACGCCCGAAACACGGCTTAAACCGCACCAGGGGCTGCTGATTTTTTAATTTTCTCTTACTTTCAGGGCTCCACACTTCGGAAGGCCTGTTCGGCAGTTCAATTGCCGCACAAATGATGCAAGAACCAGGGAAGCAGACAAGCCACGCCGCATTACGGAACTCTCAGGTGGTTTCTATCACGAGCAGTATACCTGTTTCGCATACTATTCCGCAGCTTGCCCCTGGAACGGACATGTTACATAGTCCAACCTTTTGCTTATCGCATTATTTGTATCGTTCTGCTTTGATTGCAGCCCTCTTTAATAAACAGTGCATAGCTTTTGTCTATTTTTGCATTACTCTTTATATATATATATATATGTTCCTTAACGACATATTGCACCCGTACACTTTGGTACGGCCTAAATACGCCAGGGGCTTTAGTACCCCTCAATATGGTGTGAGAAGTCCGAACACTTTAACAAGTGCGGCACCCCGAACTTATAGCATTATATGCATCGGCTTCAAATCATGTCTTGGGTCAATAGTTGGGTTTGCTCGGCTCCTATGTTTTGGTGCCTTACGTTCCGCTATATCGGCTAAGGTAGCACTAGGAGAACCACTGCGATTGTGCCCCAGTTGAGCTGGGTCGAGCACCTCAGTGGAGAAAGCTAAAACTGACTGTCATGATGAAGCGAGAGTTGGTCGCTGTTCGAGAGGTTTTTCGAGTCCCTAACGACTTATGCCACTTAGAGCGACGAGCCGGCTCTGTCCGGCCAAGGTGTGGATAGTGCCCCAAACTCGGTCTTCCGAATACCAGGGGCTTCGCCAAAATTTAAAATTATAGAATTATATGGCTAAGTGAGAGTGTTCACGCATTATAGTCTGATTGCCTTGTTCGTTGGGCTGAGCGCCTCCCTCGAAGGACCCAAACATGGGAAAAAGAGCGCTCAGGTTTATCCCCGAACACCCCAGCACTAGCGGCACAGGGGCAGAAGCCGACGACTTGCCATCTCTCAGAATTGATAAACAGCCGCACAGAAGGTAATATTTTAAATTCCAACAGCATTCCTTAGCACATATGAACAAGTTTTCAGTGCACAGGACAAAACGAGCAAGTTTCACTCAAAAATTACATCCCTAGAACATTCATCCGCCACAAGGCAGGCACCCTTCAGAACATCCTTATAATAATTCTCGGGCTTGCGATGCTCTTTCCCCGGCGGTGGCCCGTCCTTCACAAGCTTCTCAGCATCCAGCTTACCCCAGTGCACCTTAGCACGGGCAAGGGCCCTACTGGCACCTTCAATGCAGACGGAGCGCTTGATGACTTCGAATCTTGGACAGGCCTCCACCAGCCGCCGCACCAGCCCGAAATAGCTCCCAGGCAGAGCCCCTCCAGGCCACAGCCGAACTGTGAGGCCCTTCATGGCCTGTTCGACCGCCTTGTGGAGCTCGACCAGTTGCTTCAGCTGGTCGCTCAGGGGCACGGGGTGTCCGGCCTCAGCATACTGAGACCAGAACACCTTCTCTGTTGAGCTGCCCTCCTCGGCTCGATAGAATGCGGCGGCATCGGACGCACTCTGGGGAAGATCTGTGAACGCTCCTGGAGAGCTCCAGATTCGGGTAAGTAACAAGTAACTCACGTTTATGTGTTTTCTTTGCATAAAGAATGCCTTACCCGCCGCTATCTTCTTCACCTCTTCCAACTCCTGGAGGGTCTTCTGGGATTCGGCCTTGGCAGACTTGGCATTTTCAATAGCCACCGCGAGCTCGGACGCTCGCGTCTTTGAGTCAAGCTCCAAACTCTCATGTTTTTCCATGAGAGCCTGGAGCTCTTGCCGTACCTTGCCAACCTCGGCCTCACACTTCTCCCACTCGGTGCGCTCCGTGGCTGCCCTCTTCTCGGCCTCGACCAGCGCTTGCTTAAGGGTCGCCACCTCAGACGTGGCCCCTACAATAGCCACGATAATCCTGTCATTTTTTGCAATTGCACCTTTTTATATATATTTAAACAAGGTATTTCTTACCTTCATTGTCCTCGAGCTGCTTCTTGGCACGCACGAGATCTTGCTCGGACTGCTCGAGGTTCTGCTTTAGCGTGTCCACTTCCGCAGTCAGTGCGGCGGACGCAAGCAGAGAAGCCTTCATACGCATATTGACTCCCTTTTGTTAGACTCCTGCGAATTTTATTTGATCCTCTATTCGGCTTTTCTTCCCGAACGCCAAACAGAGGATCAGGGGCTACTGTCTATGCGGTAATATTATTTACACATTCTTTACTTACCTCAAAGCCTGTTAGAAGGCTAGTACAAGCTTCAGCCAGTCCGCTCTTGGTGGACTGAACCTTCTGGACCACCGCACTCATAATGGTGCGGTGCTCCTCATCGATGGAGGCGCCTTGGAGCGTCTCCAACAGATTTTCCGGTGCCTCCGGTTGGACGGGGGTCACCGGCACGGTGGGCTTGCTCCTCTTGGAAGGAGGTCCCCCGCCGGACTCTGGAACCTTTGAAGGTTCCGGAGCGGTGTCCGGCCTAGAGCCGGACTTGGAGCCCTGGGGGGTTTCATCCCCGTTACTCCTGGAGTCCGGGAGGTCGCCTTGCGGCGCCTCCAGGACCACCTCCTCCCGGCTTGGAACCTGTTGGGGCAACACTTCGGTGTCGTCCGTAGGGCGGGGGGAGGAAGCCGTCGGAAGCGAGTTCACGTCCAACGAGTCCAGTGAGCCGCTCGACGACGCGTCGAGCCGGTCTTTGGGTGGGCTGCATAAACATATTCGACATAAGGGAAAGTTGTGCAATAAACGAATGCTATGAATTACTTTGGTATCCGGATACTTACGATTTTGCCAGGGGCTTGGCCCTGGGCGGCCACTCCTCTCCGTCATCGTCGGCGTCGGTGGAGTAGTCCGGAGGAAGGGTTTTCCCCTTCTTGGACCCTCTGGCCTCCCTAGAGAGGGCGGCCTTCCTTTTCTTCTCTCCTCCCGCTGGAGGGGGAGAGGTCTCTTCTTCTTCCTCCTCGTCTTCACGGGAGGAATGCGCCTCGGAACCGTCGGATGATGGATCCGACACCTCCTGGAGCCGAGCACTCTTTCGAGTCCCCATGGCCTTTTTCGCGGCCTTCTTCTCCGGCACCACATAGGGTGCCGGAACCAGCAGTTTCGCCAAGAGAGCATCCGCTGGGCCTTCGGGCAAAGGAGCCGGACAGTTGATCTGTCCGGACGTCACCTGCCAATCCTGTCAAAGGTAAGGGAGCTTAGATCCCGCATGGAGTCAAACTATGAAAAACTGATACCCTGTAAAAGGAAAAAAACAGCTTACCGCATGAGCGTGACGCTGCGTACTGAATCCGCGATCCTCGGTAGCGGATGCGGGGGCCTCGGCGCCCTTGAAAAGCACCTTCCAGGCAGCTTCGTACATCGTGTTGAAGAGCCTGCTCAGAGTTTGGTGCCGCGCCGGGTCGAACTCCCACAGGTTGAAAGCCCGTTGTTGACACGGGAGGATCAGGCGGATGAGCATAACCTGGACTACGTTGACAAGTTTGAGCTTCTTGTCCACCAGGGTTTGGACGCATGTTTGGAGTCCGGTCAGCTCTCCTTTTTTACCCCACGACAGGCCCGTCTCCTTCCAGGAGGTGAGCCGCGTAGGGGGTCTGGATCAAAACTCGGGGGGTGTGACCCATTCGGGGTCGCGCAGCTCGGTGATGTAAAACCACCCCGATTGCCACCCCTTCAGGGTCTCCACAAAGGAGCCCTCGAACCATAAGACGTTGGCCATCTTGCCCACCATGGCGCCTCCGCACTCCGCCTGGTTGCCGCGCACCACCTTCGGCTTGACATTGAAAGTCTTGAGCCATAGGCCGAAATGCGGGCGGATGCAGAGGAAATCCTCGCACACGACGATAAACGCCGAGATGTTGAGGACGAAGTTCGGGGCCAGATAATGGAAATCCAGGCCATAGTAGAACATGAGCCGCCGGACAAATGGGTGAAGAGGGAAGCCCAGTCCGTGGAGGAAATGGGGGAGGAACACCACCCTCTCATGGGGCCTAGGGGTGGGGATGAGCTGCCCCTTTTCGGGAAGCCGGTACGCAATGTCGTTAGACAAGTATCCAGCCTTCCTCAATTTTTTGATGTGTCCCTCCGTGACGGAGGAGACCATCCACTTGCCTCCCGCTCCGGACATGGCTGGAGAAGGTTGAGGTGGGGAGTGCGGACTTGGGCGCTGGAGCTCGAGTGCGCGAGAATGGATAAGCAAGGGAGGAAGAAGGCGTAGGTGAAAAGGTGGATCCTTATCCCCTTATATGGGTGGACACAACTACGTGTCCCCACCAGCCTGGTAAAACTCGCTTATCTCCAAGCGTCGTAATCAATGGCGCAGTTGGGTTACCCACGCCCGTATTGATGAGAATCTCGGAATAAGGGGACATGATCTCTGCTTTAACAAGACGTGCCAAGGAAACCGCCTCGCATGACGCGCTGAGGTGGGATAATGAAACGACTTGGATAAAAGCTTGGCCGTGGTGTGTCACACTACAGGATATGTCAGCAGAATAGATTTGTGTAAATATTATTCTCTCTATGGCAATATGTGGAAACTTATTTTGCAGAGCCGGACACTATCTTTGTGTTCAAAATCTTCTATGAAGTACTTGGAGGAGGAACCCGCCTTGCAATGCCGAAGACAATCTGCGTGCCGGACTCGTCGTCATTGAAGCCTAGTTTAGGGGCTACTGAGGGAGTCCTGGATTAGGGGGTGTCCGGATGGCCGGACTATACCTTTAGCCGGACTCCTGAACTATGAAGATACAAGATTGAAGACTTCGTCCCGTGTCCGGAAGGGACTTTCCTTGGCGTGGAAGGCAAGCTTGGCGATACGGATATGCAGATCTCCTACCATTGTAACCGACTTTGTGTAACCCTAACCCTCTCCGATGTCTATATAAACCGGAGGGTTTTAGTCCATGGGACAACATACAGAACAACAATCATACCATAGGCTAGCTTCTAGGGTTTAGCCTCTCCGATCTCGTGGTAGATCCACTCTCGTACTACCCATATCATCAATATTAATCAAGCAGGACGTAGGGTTTTACCTCCATCGAGAGGGCCCGAACCTGGGTAAAACTTCGTGTCCCTTGCCTCCTGTTACCATCCGGCCTAGACGCACAGTTCGGGACCCCCTACCCGAGATCCGCCGGTTTTGACACCGACAATAAGTATATGAGTTCTTTATGACTAATGTTGAGCCCATGGATTATACGCACTCTCACCCTTCCACCTTTGCTAGCCTCTCTAGTACCGCGCACCTTTTGCCGGTATCATACACCCACCATATACCTTCCTCAAAACAGCCACCATACCTACCTATTATGGCATTTCCATAGCCATGCCGAGATATATTGCCATGAATCTTTCCACCGTTCCGTTTACCATGACACATTCATCATTGTCATATTGCATATCCCGGTACACCGCCGGAGGCATTCATATAGAGTCATATTTTGTTCTAAGTATCGAGTTCTAATTGTTGAGTTGTAAGAAAAATAAAAGTGTGATGATCATCATTTTTAGAGCATTGTCCCAAGTGAGGAAAGAATGATGGAGACTATGATTCCCCATAAGTCAGGATGAGACTCCAGACGAAAAATAAATAAAAGAGGCCAAAGAAGCCCAAATAAAAAGAGAAAGAAGAGAGGCCATAAAAAATAGAAAAGGCCCAAATAAAAAAATGAGAGAAAAAGAGAGAAGGGACAATGTTACTATCCTTTTACCACACTTGTGCTTCAAAGTAGCACCATGATCTTCATAGTAGAGAGTCTCTCATGTTATCACTTTCATATACTAGTGGGAATCTTTCATTATAGAACTTGGCTTGTATATTCCAATGATGGGCTTCCTCAAATTGCCCTAGGTCTTCATGAGCAAGCAAGTTGGATGCACACCCACTTAGTTTCTTTATGAGCTTTCATATACTTATAGCTCTAGTGCATCCGTTGCATGGCAATCCCTACTCACTCACATTGATATCTATTGATGGGCATCTCCATAGCCCGTTGATACGCCTAGTTGATGTGAGACTATCTTCCCCTCTTTTTGTCTTCTACACAACCACCATTCTATTCCACCTATAGTGCTATATCCATGGCTCACGCTCATGTATAGCGTGAAGATTGAAAAAGTTAGAGTATGAAACAATTGCTTGGCTTGTCATCAGGGTTGTGCATGATTTAAATACTTTGTGTGGTGAAGATAGAGCATAGCCATACTATATGATTTTGTAGGGATAACTTTCTTTGGCCATGATATTTTGAGAAGACATAATTGCTTTGTTAGTACGCTTGAAGTATTATTATTTTTATGTCAATATAAACTTTTGTCTTGAATCTTTCGAATCTGAATATTCATATCACAATTAAGAAGATTTGCATTGAAACTATGGCAAGTAGCACTCCGCATCAAAAATTCTCTTTTTATCATTTACCTACTCGAGGACGAGCAGGAATTAAGCTTGGGGATGCCTGATACGTCTCCAACGTATCTATAATTTTTGATTGCTCCATGCTATATTATCTACCGTTTTGGACTATATTGGGCTTTATTTTCCACTTTTATATTATTTTTGGGACTAACCTATTAACCGGCCCCAGCCCAGACTTGCTGTTTTTTGCCTATTTCAGTATTTCGGAGAAACAGAATATCAAACGGAGTCCAAACGGTATAAAACCTTCCGGAACGTGATTTTCTCACCGAACATGATCCAGGAGACTTGGACCCTACTCCAAGGAGTCAAAGAGGCGGTCACGAGGGTGGGGGCGCGCCCACCCCCCTAGGGCACGCCCCCTGCCTCATGGGCCCCTCGGTGCTCCACCGACGTACTCCTTCCTCCTATATATACCTACGTACCCCCAAACAATCAGGAGAGGAGCAAAAAACCTAATTCCACCGCCGCAACTTTCTGTATCCACGAGATCCCATCTTGGGGCCTGTTCCGGAGCTCCGCCGGAGAGGGTCGTCATCACAGAGAGCTTCTACATCATCATAGCCTCTCCGATGAAGTGTGAGTAGTTTTCCTCAGACCTTCGGGTCCATAGTTAGTAGCTAGATGGATTCTTCTCTCTTTTTGGATCTCAATACAAAGTTCTCCCCTCTCTTGTGGAGATCTATTCGATGTAATCTTCTTCTTTTTGCGGTGTGTTTGTTGAGACCGATGAATTGTGGGTTTATTTCCAAGTCTATCTATGAATAATATTTGAATCTTCTCTGAATTCTTTTATGTATGATTGGTTCTCTTTGCAAGTCTCTTCGAATTATCCGTTTGGTTTGGCCAACTAGATTGGTAGTTCTTGCCATGGGAAAAGTGCTTAGCTTTGGGTTCGATCTTGCGGTGTCCTTTCCCTGTGACAGAAGGAGCAGCAAGGCATGTATTGTATCGTTGCCATCGAGGATAACAAGATGGGGTTTATTTCATATTGCATGAATTTATCTCTCTACATCATGTCATCTTGCTTAAAGCGTTATTCTGCTTTTAACTTAATACTCTAGATGCATGCTGGATAGAGGTCGACGAGTGGAGTAATAGTAGTAGATGCAGAATCGTTTCGGTCTACTTGTCACGGACGTGATGCCTATATACATGATCATGCCTAGATATTCTCATAACTATGCTCAATTCTGTCAATTGCTCAACAGTAATTTGTTCACCACCGTAGAATACTTATGCTCTTGAGAGAAGCCACTAGTGAAGCCTATGGCCCCCGGGTCTATTCTCATCATATCAATCTCCATCACTTTAATCTTGCTTTGCTTTTTACTTTGCCTTTTACTTTTCACTTTGCATATCTATACCAAAAATATTATATCTATCAGATCTCACTCTCGTAAGTGACCGTGAAGCGATTGACAACCCCTAATCACGTTGGTTGGGAGTAGCTATCGTTTTGTGCAGGTATGAGGGACTTGAGCGTGGCCTCCTACTGGATTGATACCTTGGTTCTCAAAAACTGAGGGAAATACTTACGCTACTCTGCTGCATCATCCTTTCCTCTTCGGGGAAATCCAACGCAAGCTCAAGAGGTAGCAGTGGGATTCTTTTTAATTCTGTTCCGACCTACGTGGTGTATGCTGTAACGAATGATTGTAAGAACTTTCTTTGGATTAATTAATATATGGGGTGTTTTTCAAAAAAAAAGTATGTTGCTGGGCCATTGGCGTGGAGGATGGAGCGATGGAGCATGACCTTCATCTGTTGCTCGGACCGCGCCCTGCGTCACCATCTTCTGTTACGGCGGCTAGTCCTCCTTGTTGCCAGAGGAGATGATGATCTCGTACTTCATCGAGGAACCGGCCGCCGATGAGGACAACGGCCCCGGAGTTCGGGGGCATCGTCACAAATCTCTGGAGCCCATTCCGGAGCTGTCGTCTATCAACGTCGAGGCCGACCTACCCATCGTCGGAGTTGTGGAGGAAGAGCTATGGTGAGGACGAGGACGTGCGAAGCGATGTGTTGAGTGCGATGTGGATGACGTCGGATCACATCTTATATAGCCTCGACCAGACAATGCGAACGGACGGTGAGCCGCTTCAATGTAGCGCAGCAGCCAGAGTTGATTCCTAATGAAGCTGCGTTCGCATTGAAGCGGCGACTCCCCTCAGGCGCATCTATCATCATCGCCCTCCCGTTTGGTCACATCATGCAGCATTAATGTTGGCCACTAGGTGCTCCGGTCCGGCATTGATGCGGCACGTGCATCGAACATAAAGCACGGGAGAGATGGATGGGGTTGTTTGGTAGGCTAGGGTAGTCAGTCGCGGACATAACAGCTGTCCGGACGACCACAAAGCCTCACAGTTTATCTCGAGTTCGCGGAAAAAAACATGTTCGAACCATCGAGCGAACCGATACGGAACCGTGTTGGATGACAAAATATGTCCGGACCACGCGGCCCGGACTGTTGCAGGCGATTTGAGGGTCGGCGTTGAAGATGCCCCAACATTAACATTTGTAAATGACCCAAAAACTGAAATTGCTGCCAAACGGTTTCGTTATGGATGGTTCATTGAACCCAGCTTACAAAGACAGACAACATGCACCAAGACGATCCGATCCTGCGACAGATCATCAGCAGTTCAGCGCCTCCGTCGGGCCAACAGCTTGTTTTCCATTTTTCCTTTGCAAAAAGTCCACTATTTCCGTTATCTGAACAACACAGTGCGTGAAATCTTTCCTACGAGGAATAGATTACTCGTCAATGGACTAAATCGAATCCGCCGCCCCCCACCATAACCACCACCGCGAGAGAAAGACGAGGGCTTCCTCCCCAGCCATCGTGGCGAGCTGGCGAGGGGATACACGGCGCTATGCCTATGCGGACATCCGGCCGGAAATCAGCTGCAGATTCATTTTCGGGCCTTGCCCGGCCGCCGCGCCAGCCGTCACCATCGACGCCGCTTCAAATCCATGGCTTTTTTTACAATTTCCTCTCCAGCGGCTCCTGCGTAGTCCTTTGCCACGCCTGACGCCGCCCCCCACCCAAACCCCCCTTTAAATCCCGCCACCGTCGCCACCGACTCGCCATGCATCACCCGACAGAGCTTTATTCCCCCGGAAATAAAGTAGCGACAGCGAGAGCGCGGGAGCGAGTGAGCGGGCGAAGCGGCGGCCGGGAAGGAGGAGGAGGATGCCGGGCGCGGTGAAGGCGGGGAGCAGGCCGCCGTGGCTGGGGCTGGGGGCGGCCGTGTGGCTGCAGGCGTCGGCCGGGACCAGCTCCGTCTTTGCGCTCTACTCGCACGCGCTCAAGGTGGCGCTCGGCACCGACCAGAGCCGCGTCGCGCTGCTCGGGGTCGCCTGCAATGTCGGGGACAGCATCGGCCTCCTCCCCGGCATTGTCTGCAACAAGCTCCACCCGGCCCTGCTCCTGCTCGTCGCCGCCGCCTCCGGCCTCCTCGGCTACGGGGTCACCTGGCTCGCTGAAAACCCACAAGTATAGGGGATCAATTGTAGCCTCTTTCGATAAGTAAGAGTGTCGAACCCAACGAGGAGCTAAAGGTAGAACAAATATTCCCTCAAGTTCTATCGACCACCGATACAACTCTACGCACGCTTGATGTTCGCTTTACCTAGAACAAGTATGAAACTAGAAGTACTTTGTAGGTGTTGTTGGATATGTATGCAAGATAATAAAGAGCAAGTAAATAAAAAGTAGGGGCTATTTAGATAAAGACACAACTAAGTTAGGTTTAGTAGAGAGTTTGTTGTTACGAGAAAGTTATTTGTCCCTAGGCAATTGATAACTAGACCGGTAATCATTATTGCAATTTTATTTGAGGGAGAGGCATAAGCTAACATACTTTCTCTACTTGGATCATATGCACTTATGATTGGAACTCTAGCAAGCATCCACAACTACTAAAGATTCATTAAGGTAAAACCCAACCATAGCATTAAAGCATTAAGTCCCCTTTATCCCATACGCAAACAACCTACTTACTCGGGTCTGTGCTTCTGTCACTCACGCCACCCACCATAAGCAAATCATAAGCATATTGCAAACCCTACAGCGGGAATCCCTCACGCTTGCGCGACACGGAGAGCACCATTGGACAGCACCAATAATAAAACATACCACTCAAACCAATCATGATCATCAAATAGCCATTAGGACAAAACAGATCTACTCAAACATCATAGGATAGCCATACATCATTGGGAAATAATATATAGCGTTGAGCACCATGTTTAAGTAGAGATTACAGCGGGTAAGAGAGAGGTTACACCGCTGCATAGAGGGGGGGAAATTTGGTGATGATGGCGGCGAAGTTGTTGGTGAAGATGGCGGTGATGATGATGGCTCCGGCGACGTTCCGGCGCCACCGGAAGCAAGGGGGAGAGGGCCCCTTCTTCTTCTTCCTTGACCTCCTCCCTAGATGGGAGAAGGGTTTCCCCTCTGGTCCTTGGCTCCCATGGCGTGGGAGGGGCGAGAGCCCCTCCGAGATTGGATCTATCTCTCTGTTTCTCTCTGGTTCTGCGTTCCCTTCTGGCTCTGTTTCACCGTTTCGTATATATATGGAGATCCGTAACTCCGATTGTCCTGAAACCTTCACCGTGATTTTTTCCGAATATTAGCTTTATTGTGGCAAAAGAAGAGCGTCAACCGCCTTACGGTGGGCTCACAAGGGTAGGGGGCGTGCCCTAAGGGGGGGCGCCCCTTGCCTCGTGACCACCTCGGGCACTGGTTCGCGTTGATTTTCCTTCCGAATTTTCCATATTTTCCAAAAATAAGCTCCGTCCATTTTTATCCCGTTTGGACTCCGTTTGATATGGATATTCTGTGCAACGAAAAACATGCAACAGACATGAACTGGCACTGGGCACTGGATCAATATGTTAGTCCCAAAAATAGTATAAAAAGTTGCCAAAAGTATATGAAAGTTCAATAATATTGGCATGGAACAATCAACAATTATAGATACGATGGAGACGTATCAGCATCCCTAAGCTTAATTCCTGCTCGTCCTTGAGTAGGTAAATGATAAAAAAGATAATTTTTGATGTGGAATGCTACCTAGCATAATCTTGATCATATGTCTAATCATGGCATGAATATTAAGACACGAGTGATTCAAAGCAACAGTCTATCATTTGACATAAAAACAATAATACTTCAAGCCCACTAATAAAGTAATCATGTCTTTTCAAAATAACAAGGCCAAAGAAAGTTATCCCTACAAAATCATATAGTCTGGCGATGCTCCATCTTCACCACACAAAATACTCACATCATGCACAACACCGATGACAAGCCAAGCAATTGTTTCATACTTTTGACGTTCTCAAACCTTTTCAACTTTCACGCAATACATGGGCGTGAGCCATGGACATAGCACTATAGGTGGAATAGAATATGATGGTGGAGAAGACAAAAAGGAGAAGATAGTCTCACATCAACTAGGCGTATCAACGGGCTATGGAGATTGCTACGTCTTGAGCTTGCGTTGGTTTTCCCCGAAGAGGAAGGGATGATGCAGCAGAGTAGCGTAAGTATTTCCCTCGGTTTTTGAGAACCAAGGTATCAATCTAGTAGGAGGCCACGCTCAAGTCCCTCGTACCTGCACAAAGCGATAGCTACTTACAACCAACGTGATTAGGGGTTGTCAATCCCTTCACGGTCACTTACGAGAGTGAGATCTGATAGATATAATATTTTTGGTATAAAGATGCAAAGTAAAAAGTAAAAGCAAAGTAAAAAAGCAAAGCAAGATTAAAGTGATGGAGATTGATATGATGAGAATAGACCCGGGGGCCATAGGTTTCACTAGTGGCTTCTCTCAAGAGCATAAGTATTCTATGGTGGGTGAACAAATTACTGTTGAGCAATTGACAAAATTGAGCATAGTTATGAGAATATCTAGGCATGATCATGTATATAGGCATCACGTCCGTGACAAGTAGATCGAAACGATTCTGCATCTACTACTATTACTCCACTCATCGACCGCTATCCAGCATGCATCTAGAGTATTAAGTTAAAAACAGAGTAATGCCTTAAGCAAGATGACATGATGTAGAGAGATAAATTCATGCAATATGAAATAAACCCCATCTTGTTATCCTCGATGGCAACAATGCAATACGTGCCATGCTGCCCCTTCTATCACTAGGTAAGGATACCGCAAGATCGAACCCAAAGCTAAGCACTTCTCCCATGGCAAGAACTACCAATCTAGTTGGCCAAACCAAACGGATAATTCGAAGAGACTTGCAAAGATAACCAATCATACATCAAAGAATTCAGAAAAGATTCAAATATGATTCATAGATAGACTTGATCATAAACCCACAATTCATCGGTCTCAACAAACACACCGCAAAAACAAGATTACATCGAATAGATATCCACAAGAGAGGGGGAGAACTTTGTATTGAGATTCAAAGGGAGAGAAGAAGCCATCTAGCTACTAACTATGGACCCAAAGGACTGAGGTAAACTACTCACACTTCATTGGAGAGGCTATGATGATGTAGAAGCCCTCCGTGATGACGGTCCTCTTCCGGCGGAGCTCCGGAACAGGCCCCAAGATGGGATCTCGTGGATACAGAAAGTTGCGGCAGTGGAATTAGGTTTTTGGCTCCTGTTCTGATTGTTTGGGGGTACGTACGTATATATAGGAGGAAGGAGAACGTCGGTGAAGCACCAAGGGGCCCACGAGGTAGGGGGCGCGCCCTAGGGGGGGCGCGCCCCCCACCCTCGTGACCTCCCCTTTGACCCCCTGGAGTAGGGTCCAAGTCTCCTGGATCATGTTCGGTGAGAAAATCATGTTCCCGAAGATTTTATTCCGTTTGGACTCCGTTTGATATATTGTTTCTCCAAAACACTGAAATAGGCAAAAAACAGCAATTCTGGGCTGGGCCTCCGATTAATAGGTTAGTCCCAAAAATAATATAAAAGTGGAAAATAAAGCCCAATATAGTCCAAAACAGTATATAATATAGCATGGAGCAATCAAAAATTATAGATATGTTGGAGACGTATCAGGCATCCCCAAGCTTAATTCCTGCTCGTCCTCGAGTAGGTAAATGATAAAAAGAGAATTTTTGATGCGGAGTGCTACTTGGCATAATTTCAATGCAAACCTTAATTGTGGTATGAATATTCAGATTAGAAAGATTCAAGACAAAAGTTTATATTGACATAAAAATAATAATACTTCAAGCATACTAACAAAGCAATTATGTCTTCTCAAAATAACATGGCCAAAGAAAGTTATCCCTACAAAATCATATAGTCTGGCTATGCTCCATCTTCACCACACAAAGTATTTAAATCATGCACAACCCCGATGACAAGCCAAGCAATTGTTTCATACTCTAACTTTTTCAATCTTCACGCAATACATGAGCGTGAGCCATGGATATAGCACAATAGGTGGAATAGAATGGTGGTTGTGGAGAAGACAAGGAGGAGAAGATAGTCTCTCATCAACTAGGCGTATCAACGGGCTATGGAGATGCCCATCAATAGATATCAATGTGAGTGAGTAGGGATTGCCATGCAACGGATGCACTAGAGCTATAAATGTATGAAAGCTCAAAAAGAAACTAAGTGGGTGTGCATCCAACTTGCTTGCTCACGAAGACCTAGGGCAATTTTGAGGAAGCCCATCATTGGAATATACAAGCCAAGTTCTATAATGTAAAATTCCCACTAGTATATGAAAGTGACAACATATGAGACTCTCGATATGAAGAACATGGTGCTACTTTGAAGCACAATATATGAGACTCGCTATATCATGGTGCTAATTTGAAGCACAAGTGTGGAAAAAAGATAGTAGCATTGCCCCTTTTTATTTATTTCTTTTTTTGGGGCCTTTTTTTTTCTTTGGCCTTTCTCTTTTTTTGGGATAATGCTCTATTGAATGATGATCATCACACTTTTATTTATTTACAACTCAATGACTACAACTCGATTCTAAAACAAAGTATGACTCTATATGGATGCCTCCGGCGGTGTACTGGGATATGCAATGAATCAAGAGTGACAAGTATGAAAAAATTATGAACGGTGGCCTTGCCACAAATACTATGTCAACTACATGATCATGGTAAGCAATATGACAATGATGAATGTGTCATGATGAACTAGATGGTGGAAAGTTGCATGGCAATATATCTCAGAATGGCTATGGAAATGCCATAATAGGTAGGTATGGTAGCTTTTTTGAGGAAGGTATATGGTAGGTGTATGATACCGGCGAAAGGTGCGCGGTATTAGAGAGGCTAGCAAAGGTGGAAGGGTGAGAGTGCGTATAATCCACGGACTCAACATTAGTCATAAAGAACTCATATACTTATTGCAAAAATCTAGAAGTTATCAAAGCAAAGTATTATGCGCATGCTCCTAGGGGGATAGATTGGTAGGAAAAGACCATCGCTCGTCCCCGACCGCCACTCATAAGGAAGACAATCAATAAATAAATCATGCTCCGACTTCATCACATAACGGTTCAACATACGTGCATGCTACGGGAATCACAAACTTTAACACAAGTATTCCTTAAATTCACAACTACTCAACTAGCATGACTTTAATATTATCACCTCCATATCTCAAAACAATTATCATGCTTCAATCTTTTCTTAGTATTCAACACACTCAAAAGAAAGTTTCACAAATCTTGAATGCCAAGCATATTATTATTAAGCAAATTATCATGCTATTAAGAGACTCCCAAAATAATTTAAGTGAAGCATGAGAGATCAATAGTTTCTTTAAAACAAATCCACCACCGTGCTCTAAAAGATCTAAGTGAAGCACATAGAGCAAAATTAACTAGATCAAAAGATATAAGTGAAGCACATAGAGCAAAATTATAATGCTCAAAAGATATAAGTGAAGCACATAGAGCAAAACTACTTAGCTCAAAAGATATAAGTGAAGCACATAGAGCAAAACTACTTAGCTCAAAAGATATAAGTGAAGCACATAGAGTATTCTATCAAATTTTAATTCATGTATGGCTCTCTCAAAAGGTGTGTACAGCAAGGATGATTGTGGCATACTAAGACACAAAGACAAATAATACAAGACGCTCCAAGCAAAACACATATCATGTTGGTGAATAAAAATATAGCTCCAAGTAAATTACCGATGGAAGTGGACGAAAGAGGGGATGCCTTCCGGGGCATCCCCAAGCTTTGACTTTTTGGTGTCCTTGGATTATCTTGGGGGTGACATGGGAATCCCAAAGCTTAGGCTCTTTCCACTCCTTGTTCCATGATCCATCAAAAGAATTCACCCAAAACTTGAAAACTTCACAACACAAAACTCAAAATAGAAAACTCGTGAGCTCCATTATCGAAAGAAAACAAAAGACCACTTCAAGGTACTGTAATTAACTCATTATTTATTTATATTGGTGTTAAACCTACTGTATTCCAACTTCTCTATGGATTATAAACTATTTTACTAGCCATAGATTCATCAAAATAAGCAAACAACACACGAAAAACAGAATCTGTCAAAAACAGAACAGTTTGTAGTAATCTGTAGCTAGCGCAAGATCTGGAACCCCAAAAATTCTAAAATAAATTTCTGGACGTGAGGAATTTATCTGTTAATTATCTTCAAAAATAATTAACTAAATATCACTCTTAAAATAAAAATGACAGCAGTTCTCGTGAGCGCTAAAGTTTCTGTTTTTTATAGCAAGTTCAACAAGACTTTCCCCAAGTCTTCCCAACGGTTCTACTTGGAACAAACACTAATTAAACACAAAAAACACAACCAAAACAGAGTCTAAATAATTTATTTATTAATAAACAGGAGAAAAAAGCAAGGAATAAAAATAAAATTGGGTTGCCTCCCAACAAGCGCTATCGTTTAACGCCCCTAGCTAGGCATAAAAGCGAGGATAAATCTAGGTATTGCCATCTTTGGTAGGCAATCCATAAGTGGCTCTCATGATAGTTTCATATGGTAATTTTATTTTCTTTCTAGGAAATTGTTCCATTCCCTTCTTTAATGGAAATTGAAATCTAATATTCCCTTCCTTCATATCAATAATCGCACCAACCATTCTAAGGAAAGGTCTACCAAAAATAATAGGGCAAGAAGGATTGCAATCTATATCAAGAACAATGAAATCTACGGGCACATAATTCCTATTTGCAACAATAAGAACATCATTAATCCTTCCCATAGGTTTCTTAATAGTGGAATCCGCAAGATGCAAGTTTAGAGAGCAATCATCAAAATTACGGAAATCTAGCAAATCACACAAAGTTTTGGGAATAGTAGAGACACTAGCACCCAAATCACACAAAGCATAAAACTCATGATCTTTAATTTTAATTTTAATAGTTGGTTCCCACTCATCATAGAGTTTTCTAGTGATAGAAACTTTCAACTCAAGTTTTTCTTCATAAGATTGCATCAAGGCATTAACAATATGTTCGGTGAAGGCTTTATTTTGACTATAAGCATGTGGAGAATTTAGCACGGATTGCAACAAGGAAATACAATAAATTAAAGAGCAAATTTCATAATTAAATTCCTTGAAATCCAATATAGTGGGTTTAGCAACATCTAGATTTTTATTTCTTCCAATCCCACTTTCATCAATTTCATCATTAAGATCTAAATACTCCGAATTTTTAGAACGCCTTCTAGGTAAAGGAAGATCATATTCATTTTCATCAAGATTAATATTGCAAAACAAAGATTTAATAGGGGGCACATCAATAACTTTTAGATCTTCATCTTGATTTTCATAGGAACTGGAAGAACACGCTTTAATAAAGGCATCTTTGGAAGCACGCATCCTAGCGGTTCTTTCCTTGCACTCATCAATGGAAATTCTCATGGCTTTGAGAGACTCATTGATATCATGCTTAGGAGGAATAGATCTAATCTTTAAAGATTCAATCTCAAGAGAAATTCTATCAACGTTTCTAGCCAAATCATCAACTTTAAGCAATTTTTCCTCAAGTTGTATAAAATTTGTATGATCATCCACAAATTCAAACCATGAGTAGGGCAATTACGTATCATTAATTTCATTCTCTCCCAAGCTTGTGCAACATGTTCATGATCAAGTTGTTTAAAGTTCATAATATCATTTCTAAGAGAGATGATCTTAGCGGGAGGAAAATACTTAGAGATAAAAGCATCTTTGCACTTGTTCCATGAATCAATACTATTCTTAGGCAAAGACGAAAACCAAGCTTTAGCACGATCTCTAAGTGAAAAAGGAAATGGCTTCAATTTAACGACATCATTATGGACATATTTTTTCTTTTGCATATCACATAAATCAACGAAGCTATTCAGATGAGTAGTAGCATCTTCACTAGGAAGGCCGGCGAATTGATCTTTCATAACAAGATTCAACAAAGCAGTATTAATTTCACAAGATTCAGCATCGGTAAGAGGAGCAATCGGAGTGCTAAGGAAATCATTATTATTGGTATTGGTGAAGTCACACAATTTAGTATTATCTTGAGCCATCGCGACAAACAAGCAATCTAACACACGAGCAAACAAAAAAGCAAGCGGGCAAAAAGAGGCAAATAGAGAGGGAGGATAGAGAGAGAGGGCGAATAAAACGACAAGGGTGAATTGGGGGGAGAGGAAAACGAGAGGCAAATGGCAAATAATGTAATGAGAGAGATAGGGATTGTGATGGGTACTTGGTATGTTGACTTTTTGCGTAGACTCCCCGGCAACGGCGCCACAAATCCTTCTTGCTACGTCTTGAGCTTGCGTTGGTTTTCCCCGAAGAGGAAGGGATGATGCAGCAGAGTAGCGTAAGTATTTCCCTCAGTTTTTGAGAACCAAGGTATCAATCCAGTAGGAGGCCATGCTCAAGTCCCTCGTACCTGCACAAAGCGATAGCTACTCGCAACCAACGCGATTAGGGGTTATCAATCCCTTCACGGTCACTTATGAGAGTGAGATCCGATAGATATAATATTTTTGGTATTTTTGGTATAAAGATGCAAAGTAAAAATTAAAAGCAAAGTAAAAAAGCAAAGCAAGATTAAAGTGATGGAGATTGATATGATGAGAATAGACCCGGGGGCCATAGGTTTCACTAGTGGCTTCTCTCAAGAGCATAAGTATTCTACGGTGGGTGAACAAATTACTGTTGAGCAATTGACAGAATTGAGCATAGTTATGAGAATATCTAGGCATGATCATGTATATAGGCATCACGTCCGTGACAAGTAGATCGAAACGATTCTGCATCTACTACTATTACTCCACTCATCGACCGCTATCCAGCATGCATCTAGAGTATTAAGTTAAAAATAGAGTAAAGCCTTAAGCAAGATGACATGATATAGAGAGATAAATTCATGCAATATGAAATAAACCCCATCTTGTTATCCTCGATGGCAACGATACAATACGTGCCTTGCTGCCCCTTCTGTCACCCGGTAAGGACACCGCGAGATGGAACCCAAAGCTAAGCACTTCTCCCATGGCAAGAACTACCAATCTAGTTGGCCAAACCAAATAGATAATTCGAAGAGACTTGCAAAGATAACCAATCATACATAAAAGAATTCAGAGAAGATTCAAATATTATTCATAGATAGACTTGATCATAAACCCACAATTCATCGGTCTCAACAAACACACCGCAAAAAGAAGATTACATCGAATAGATCTCCACAAAAGAGGGGGAGAACTTTGTATTGAGATTCAAAGAGAGAGAAGAAGCCATCTAGCTACTAACTATGGACCCGAAGGTCTGAGGTAAACTACTCACACTTCATCGGAGAGGCTATGATGATGTAGAAGCCCTCTGTGATGACGGCCCTCTTCCGGCGGAGCTCCGGAACAGGCCCCAAGATGGGATCTCGTGGATACAAAAAGTTGCGGCAGTGGAATTAGGTTTTTGGCTCCTGTTCTGATCGTTTGGGGGTATGTAGGTATATATAGGAGGAAGGAGTACGTCGGTGGAGCACCGAGGGGCCCACGAGGCAGGGGGGCGCGCCCTGGGGGGGCGCGCCCCCCACCCTCGTGACCTCCTCTTTGACCCCCTGGAGTAGGGTCCAAGTCTCCTGGATCACGTTCGGTGAGAAAATCACGTTCCCGAAGATTTTATTCCGTTTGGACTCCGTTTTATATTCTGTTTCTCCGAAACACTGAAATAGGCAAAAAAAACAGCAATTCTGGGCTGGGCCTCCGGTTAATAGGTTAGTCCCAAAAATAATATAAAAGTGGAAAATAAAGCCCAATATAGTCCAAAACAGTAGATGATATAGCATGGAGAAATCAAAAATTATAGATACGTTGGAGACGTATCAGAGATGCCCATCAATAGATATCAATGTGAGTGAGTAGGGATTGCCATGCAATGGATGCACTAGTGCTATAAGTATACGAAAGCTCAAACTGAAACTAAGTGGGTGTGCATCCAACTTGCTTGCTCATGAAGACCTAGGGCATTTGAGGAAGCCCATCGTTGGAATATACAAGCCAAGTTCTATAATTAAAATTCCCACTAGTATATGAAAGTGATAACTCAAGAGACTCTCTATATGAAGAACATGGTGCTACTTTGAAGCACAAGTGTGGTAAAAGGATAGTAACATTGTCCCTTCTCTCTTTTTCTCTCATTTTTTTGTTTTTTTCTTCTTTTTCTCTTTTTTTGTAGGCTTCTTTGGCCTCTCTCTCTCTTTTTTTTGGGGGGGGCTTCTTTGGCCACTTTTATTTTGATAACCTCACATGGGACAATGTTCTAATAATGATGATCATCACACTTTTATTTACTTACAACTCAATATTACAACTCAATATCTAGAACAAAGATATGACTCTATATGAATGCCTCTGGCGGTGTGCCAGGATGTGCAATGATCTAGCGTAGCAATGACATCAAAAAACGGACAAGCCATGAAAACATCATGCTAGCTATCTTACGATCATGCAAAGCAATATGACAATGAATGCTCAAGTCATGTATATGGTGATGATGAAAGTTGCATGGCAATATATCTCGGAATGGCTATGGAAATGCCATGATAGGTAGGTATGGTGGCTATTTTGAGGAAGGTATATGGTGGGTTTATGGTACCGGTGAAAGTTGCGCAGTACTAGAGAGGCTAGCAATAGTGGAAGGGTGAGAGTGCGTATAATCCATGGGCTCAACATTAGTCATAAAGAACTCACATACTTATTGCAAAAATCTATTAGTCATCGAAACAGAGTACTACGCGCATGCTCCTAGGGGGATAGATTGGTAGCAAAAGACCATCACTCGTCCCCGACCGCCACTCATAAGGAAGACAATCAATAAATAAATCATGCTCCGACTTCGTTACATAACGGTTCACCATACGTGCATGCTACGGGAATCACAAACCTCAACACAAGTATTTCTACAATCCACAACTATCCACTAGCATGACTCTAATATCACCATCTTTATATCGCAAAACTATTGCAAGGAATCAAACATATCATATTCAGTGATCTACAAGTTTTATGTAGGATTTTATGACTAACCATGTGAATGACCAATTCCTGTCATCTCTCTAAATAGATATAAGTGAAGCAAGAGAGTTTAATTCTTTATACAAAAGATATGCCCACGCTCTAACAAATATAAGTGAAGCAAAAGAGCATTCTACAAATGGCGGTTGTCTAAGTGAAGAGAAACAGGCAATCCAAACTTCAAATGATATAAGTGAAGCACATGAAGCATTCTATAAAGCCATACTCAAAAGATATAAGTGAAGTGCAAAGAGCATTCTATAAATCAACCAAGGACTATCTCATACCAACATGGTGCATTAAAAGAAAAAAGAAAACTAAAGCAAAAGACGCTCCAAGATTGCACATATCGCGTGAACGAAAACGAATCTGAAAACATACCTATATTTGTTGAAGAAAGAGGGGACGCCTTCCCAGCATCCCCAAGCTTAGACGCTTGAGTCTCCTTGAATATTTACTTGGGGTGCCTCGGGCATCCCCAATCTTGAGCTCTTGCCTCTCTTCCTTCTTCTCACATCGAAACCTTCTCAATCATCGAACACTTCATCCACACAAAACTTCAACAGAAAACTCGGTAAGATCCGTTAGTATAATAAAGCAAATCACTACTATAAGTACTGTTGCAAACCAATTCATATTTTGTTTTTTCATTGTGTCTACTGTAATATAACTTTTTCATGGCTTAATCCACTGATATAAATTGATAGTTTCATCAAAACAAGCAAACTATGCATCAAAAACAGAATCTGTCTAAAAAAGAACAGTCTGTAGCAATCTGAATATTCACCATACTTCTGATACTTGAAAACTTCTGCCAAAATTAGGAAAAATAAAAAATTTGTACAGCAAGACAGTGCAAAAAGAATCAGAACCATTTGATGTTCCAGTAAAAAATTAAAATTCATGCACTACAGCCAAAGTTTCTGCCCTGCACCGCACAAACCAACAAGCATTGTAAACATCCTAAAGGCAAACCTTGGCACATTATTTTTATAATACAGTGGAATTGTACAAGGGGATAATTATTTTTATTGAAAAGTTTCTGTAATCAAGATTCACAAAGTTTCTGTGAGCATGAACAAAGTTCAAGGCTAGCTCCCACTTCAACAATGCTTGTCTTTCTCACTTTCACTTTTCTTTTTGAAAAAGCTTTGGGTTCCCCTCTTTATTTTTGTTGTTTTTAAACTATATGAAAGCACTCAGCAGAAATAAATGACTCTCTAAAACTTCCGGGCTGTCTCCCTGGCAGCGCTTTCTTTAAAGCCGTTAAGCTAGGCATATAGTGCTCAAGTAGTGAATCCACCCGGATCCCAAGGTATATCAAAGCCAATTTTAATTAGCAATGATTTGTAATTTAGTAGTGAGCACAAAGAAACATATATCATGTAATGATGAAGTCTAACTCTCTTCCTATGCATCGGTATGTCATAAAAGAACAATTCATGCACACCTAGTAAAGGCCAATGCATAGTATAAACAGTTTCTTGCAATTTTATCATGTTGGAAACATAGAGAGGTGGAGATATAGTTCCTCTCTCATAATAATTACAAGTAGGAGCAGCAAGCACATGCATATTATATCTATCAAAATCATCATGTGCAACGATAGAAGGCAACCCATCAATGTAATCATTAATAAGTGCAAACTTCTCTGATATAGTGTAATTGGGAGAATTCAAAAAGATAATAGGACTATCATGCGTGGGTGCAATAGCAACAATTTCATGTTTAACATAAGGAACTATAGCAAGTTCATCTCCATAAGCATAATTCATATTGGCATCTTGGCCACAAGCATAGCAAGCATCATCAAAAAGGGATATTTCAAAAGAATCAACGGGATCATAACAGTCATCATAGCAATCATCCTTCGGTAAGCACGAAGGGAATTTAAACAATGTATGAGTTGAAGAGTTACTCTCATTAGAAGGTGGGCACGGGTAGCTAATCCTCTCTTCCTCCTTTTGTTCTTCGCTCTCCTCATCATCTTTTTCATCCAATGAGCTCACAGTTTCATCAATTTCTTCTTCCATAGACTCCTGCAAAATATTAGTTTCTTCTTGAGAAGCGGAGTACTCCTCAATATATTGTTTAACATAGGCATTAGAAGCATAATTCTCATAACAATATTCAAGTATGGAAAAATTTTCAGATTTGTAAAGAGTAGCATCATACTTTTCAATCAAAGAAGCAATTTCAAAAGCACCCTTAAAAGCAACAAATTCTTCAATTTGTTGAACATCATAGTAACTATAAGCACCTTTAGCATACGAAGATACGATTCCATTATCACTAAACTCACATTGGTAGGGAATGTGTTTCTTAGGGTTTTCAGAACAACAAGTAAAATCATAATAATAGCATAAATTCCAAGCATAGCATTGCATAGTATTAATTTGATGTTGTAAAATTTCCCTTTTTGAGGTATACGGTGTCGCACATAACAAGCATGCTCATCTAAAGATTTGCCCTCAACTAAGCTAGTTGGGGTTTCAGCACGAACACATAGGGATCGAAGATGATCCAAGTAATAAGCTTCAACAGTGTGATAGATTTTGATTGGTTCTTCAACCATTGGTTCAGTAGGTACAACTAATTTTTTTGGTATTTTGCGTTTCCTACCCATGACTAAGATAGAAAACAACTAAGAACAGCAAATAAAAATTAAATAGTGATAAAGCAAACAAGCACACACGAGAATATTCACCCCATGCTATTGCTCCCCGGCAACAGCGCCAGAAAAAGGTCTTGATAGCCCACAAGTATAGGGGATCAATTGTAGCCTCTTTCGATAAGTAAGAGTGTCGAACCCAATGAGGAGCTAAAGGTAGAACAAATATTCCCTCAAGTTCTATCGACCACCAATACAACTCTACGCACGCTTGATGTTCGCTTTACCTAGAACAAGTATGAAACTAGAAGTACTTTGTAGGTGTTGTTGGATAGGTATGCAAGATAATAAAGAGCAAGTAAATAAAAAGTAGGGGCTGTTTAGATAAAGACACAACTAAGTTAGGTTTAGTAGAGAGTTTGTTGTTACGAGAAAGTTATTTGTCCCTAGGCAATCGATAACTAGACCGGTAATCATTATTGCAATTTTATTTGAGGGAGAGGCATAATCTAACATACTTTCTCTACTTGGATCATATGCACTTATGATTGGAACTCTAGCAAGCATCCGCAACTACTAAAGATTCATTAAGGTAAAACCCAACCATAGCATTAAAGCATCAAGTCCCCTTTATCCCATACGCAAACAACCTACTTACTCGGGTCTGTGCTTCTGTCACTCACGCCACCCACCATAAGCAAATCATAAGCATATTGCAAACCCTACAGCGGGAATCCCTCATGCTTGCGCGACACGGAGAGCACCATAGGACAGCACCAATAATAAAACATACAACTCAAACCAATCACGATCATCAAATAGCCATTAGGGCAAAACAGATCTACTCAAACATCATAGGATAGCCATACATCATTGGGAAATAATATACAGCGTTGATCACCATGTTTAAGTAGAGATTACAGCGGGTAAGAGAGAGGTTACACCGCTGCATAGAGGGGGGAAAGTTGGTGATGATGGTGGTGAAGTTGTTGGTGAATATGGCGGTGATGATGATGGCTCCGGCGACATTCCGGCGCCACCGGAAGCAAGGGGGAGAGGTCCCCCTTCTTCTTCTTCTTCTTCCTTGACCTCCTCCCTAGATGGGAGAAGGGTTTCCCCTCTGGTCCTTGGCTCTCATGGCGTGGGAGGGGCGAGAGCCCCTCTGAGATTGGATCTATCTCTCTGTTTCTCTCTGGTTCTGCGTTCCCTTTTGGCTCTGTTTCACCGTTTCGTATATATATGGAGATTCACAACTCCGATTGGTCTGAAACCTTCGCTGTGATTTTTTTTTGAATATTAGCTTTCTTGCGGCAAAAGAAGAGCGTCAACCGCCTTACGGTGGGCTCACAAGGGTAGGGGGCGTGCCCTAAGGGGGGGCGCCCCTTGCCTCGTGACCACCTCGGGCACTGGTTCGCGTTGATTTTCCTTCTGAATTTTCCATATTTTCCAAAAATAAGCTCCGTTTGTTTTTATCCCATTTGGACTCCGTTTGATATGGATATTCTGCGAAACCAAAAACATGCAATAGACACTAACTGGCACTGGGCACTTGATCAATATGTTAGTCCCAAAAATAGTCTAAAAAGTTGCCAAAAGTATATGAAAGTTCAATAATATTGGCATGGAACAATCAAAAATTATAGATACGACGGAGACGTATCACTCGCCGTCTCCGGCCTCGCCCCGGCGCTGCCCTACTGGCTGGTGAGTGAGCTCCCCGATGAGATCTTTAATCCCTAGATCAGTTCTAGATCGTGAAATAGTGCTGCTTCAATTGCTCCGCTGGATAACGGTTGCAGTAACGATTTTAGGGGAAAGGCGTTATGCTTAGTTGGGACCAGCTAAACAAGTGTCCCTTTCTAAGATTCCACAAACAAAACCTATACCAACTTGTAACGCCCTCGATGCGGCTATAGCTCCCACGTGTCGAGGCACGACTTAGAGGCATAACCGCATTGAAAGCAATGTCGCAAGTTAGGCAATCTTCACAACATCCCATGTAATATAGATATAAAAGGGGAGAAACATAGTTGGCTTACACTCGCCACGTCAATCAAAGTACATAAATAGCATTACAACATTCAAACACTCATGGCCCGACTACGGCGCCAAAATAAAAGATAAACCCAACATGCGACACGGTCCCGATCACCCCAACTGGGCACCACTATTGATCATCAGAGAAAGACACGTAGTATCGGCGTGAGTCCTCGTCGAACTCCCACTTGAGCTCAAGCGCGTCATCTGGAACAGAGTCATCAGGCCCTACATCTGGTTTGGAAGTAATCTGTGAGCCACAGGGACTCAGAAATCTCGCACCCTCGCGATCAAGACTATTTAAGCTTATAGGTAAGGCAAGGTAAAATATATGTGGAGCTGCGGCAAGCGACTAGCATATATGGTGGCTAACCTGTTCGCAAAAGAGAGCGAGGAGAGAAGGCAAAGCGCGAACGGATAACTAGAGGGCAACCTGCGGCAAGCATTACTCCAACACCGTGTTCACTTCCCAGACTCCGCCGAGAAGAGACCATCACGGCAACTCACACAGTTGATTCATTTTAATTAAGTTAAGGTTCAAGTTATCTACAACCGGACATTAACAAATTCCCATCTGCCCATAACCGCGGGCACGGCTTTCGAAAGTTCAAATCCCTGAAGGGGAGTCCCAACTTACCCCATGACAAGCTCTCACGGTCAATGAAGGAATAGACCTCCTCCCGAGACATTCCGATCAGACTCGGTATCCCGGTTCTTCAAGACACTTCGACAGGTTAAAACCAATCCAGCAACACCGCCCGAAAGTGCCGACAAATCCCGATAGGAGCTGCACATATCTCGTTCTCAGGGCACACTCAGATTGTCTTAGGTACGGGTAGGCCAGCCCAGAGTTGCCCCTGGTGGCCACCGGCAGCTAACAGGTGGACCAACACTCAGAGGAGCACTGGCCCGGGGGGGTTTAAAATAATATGACCCTCGGGCTCCGGAAACCCAAGGGAAAAAGAGGCTAGGTGGCAAATGGTAAAACCAAAGCTGGGCATTGCTGGAAAAGCTTTAATCAAGGCGAACTATCAAGGGGTTCCCATTATCACCCAACCGCGTAAGGAACGCAAAAATCCGGGAACATAACACCAATATGACGGAAACTAGGGCGGCAAGAGTGGAACAAAACACTAGGCGAGAGGCCGAGCCTTCCACCCTTTACCAAGTATATAGATGCATTAAGATAACAAGATAATATAATGATATCCCAACAAGTAAATAATATTCCAACAAGGAACGGTCTCCAATCTTCACCTGCAACTAGCAACGCTATAAGAGGGGCTGAGCAAAGCGGTAACATAGCCAATCAACGGTTTGCTAGGGCATGGTGGGTTAGAGGTTTGACATGGCAATTTGGGAGGCATGATAAGCAAGTGGTAGGCATCGTAGCATAGGCATAACAAAAGAGCGAGCATCTAGCAAAGCAAAGATAGTAGTGATTTCGAGGGTATGATCATCTTGCCTGCAAAGTTGTTAGAGTTGACTGGATCCTCGAAAGCAAACTCAACGGGCTCCTCGTTAGCGAGCTCGTCTCCCGGCTCTACCCAAACAAGAAAAACAAACAACAAGGACACAATCAACCACGTGCAAACTCAACCAACATGATGCAAAGATGGTATGCTATGCGGGATGCGATATGTGATGCACATGCAAGATTTGACAAGGAATGAATAAATCTGGCCTCAACTTGGGAATCCAAGTGTGCCACTGGAAAGGTGAGATGAAATCGCTTGAAAACGATATAAAGAACGCCGGAATCGGAGTCACGGTTTGGAAATGGCAAGCAATTCAAATATGACCACGTTCTGCGATTAACAGCAAGTAGCCATCTAAATGCAACAAGATGAACATGCTACAACACCCAAACATGGCAACAAAATACATGGCAGGGATCCATTCATGATGCTTAACAAAAGAGGAACACTGAGCTACGGCCAATTCATCCATTAACACGTTCAAACAAGCATGGCAAAAGTGCATTTGGTAAACAGATCTCAGACTTGGTGAAATTAACACTTGTCTGGAATTTCAGATCAGGTAGCCCATTTCGGAGCATGAAAACTATATGCTACAGGACCTGAACATGGCAAAGTAAAGCATGGCATGGAGCTACTCAAAGAGCTTAACAAAAGTTCCTTAGTGACCTTGAGCCAAAAGGGATCAGAAAATACAATTACAAGCATGTGAACATGGCAAAAACATAATCAGTTCTCAGACTTAGTGAAAACTGGAGCATGCAAAATCAGATATCAAGTAGGCATGTTTACGAGCTCGATGCACTCACTACAGAGCAAGTCATGACAATCTAAGCATACACCCATCAAGAATACCCATTATAAAAGCTAGACATGGCAAGAACAATAGCATAGCATGCACGGATCAACTACAACATCCTCGGCAAAATCGCTAACAAGTAGACAATCTGCCAGATTCACGAAATGACAAAAGTAGAGCTCGATTCACTCAAGCTAGGGTGCTCCATAATTGCAAAAAAACACATGGATGGATAGAGCACTACAAGATTAACAAAACATCCTTACTGATCATCCTCAAAAGAGGCACGGATCACTAGAAACAAACATGAACATACGACATAATGAGATAAACAGTCCAAGGACTTAGTGGAAATGCCAAGTCCGTGAAATCAGCATTAATGAATGCACCACTTTGCAAGCTTGTGCTAATCACCACACACATCACAAGAATACATGGGTTGCACCTCTGGATAGATGGCAAAATATATAAAAAAACTCATGTAGAGCTCAGGGGCATATCATGCACACAATAATCATGGCAAAAATGACAAATATCTAATTGGAGCAGCAGATCTGACAATTATCTCAAATAGCATTCTTCTAACAGCATTTCGGGCATCAAGATGAACTCAAATGAAAATGATGCAATCAGATGAAATGATGTGCTCTCTGAGACGAACATTTTGATATGCTATATGCCCAAAACGGAGCTACGGATGAGGAGTTACGATGCGATGAACATAGCCAAAATAATTAGGGTTTCGGGCAAAAAGTCAACCCGAGACAAATCTCAGATCTAGATCCGGCCGGGCACGGACTTCGAGGCTCGCCAGACCTGTTCACCGAAGAGAGTTGGGGCGGTGGCCGGAGACGACGAGGGAGGCCGGAGACGACGATGGAGGCGGCGACCGCGGCCTTCGAGGGACGGGGCGGCGCGCCGGCGTTGGGAAGCTCCGGCGGAGCTCGCCGACGATGGTGGCGGTGGCCGGCGCGGCGGCGCAGCTCGGGGAGAGCCGGCGGATGGCGGCGGGCGAGGCGAGCCGGGAGGCGGCGGGGCGTGCGGGCCTCGAGGGCCCCGTACGGGCCTCGCGGGCCGGCGGATGGCGGCGGTGATGTGGGGCGCGCGGGAGCTGACGTGGCGGCGCCGGGTTGGTCGGCGGAGGCGGCGGACGCATCCGGCTTCGTTCGGACGTGTCCGGTGGCGGCGGATGGAATGGATCTAGGGTTAGGGGAGAGTGGAACCGCGAATTTCGGAGGGTGGTCTTTATATAGAGGTAGAGAGAGCTAGGAGTGTCCAAATGAGGTGCGGTTTTCGGCCACGCGATCGTGATCGAACGCCCTAGATGATGGAGAGGGTTTTGATGGGTTTTGGGCCAAAATGGAGGGGTGTTGGGCTGCAACACACACGAGGCCTTTTCGGTCCCTCGGTTAACCGTTGGAGCATCAAACGAAGTCCAAATGGTACGAAACTTGACAGGCGGTCTAACGGTAGTAAACCAAGGCCGCTTGGCAAGTCTCGGTCCAATCCGGAAATGTTTAATTACCACACACGAAAGAAAGGTAGAAATGACCACCGGAGGAGAATGGAGCGCCGGAATGCAAAACGGACAACGGGGAAAATGCTTGAATGCATGAGACGAACACGTATGCAAATGCAATGCACATGATGACATGATATGAGATGCATGACAACGACAACAACACACGGAGACAAAAACCCGAACCCGAGAAAATAAAATAACTTAACACCGGAAATGGCAAGAGTTGGATTACTTATAGGGAAAATCATATCCAGGGTGTTACAACACTCCACCACTACGAGAGGATCTCGTCCCGAGATCTAGGACTGAAAGAACGCTGGGTACTCAGAACGGAGGTGATCCTCGCGTTCCCAGGTAGCTTCACGGTCGGAATGGTGTGACCACTTGACTTTGAGGAATTTGATTGACTTGTTGTGAGTCTTGCATTCAGTCTCTTCAAGAATAGCAACGTGGTGCTCACGATAAGAGAGATCTTCTTGGAGCTCGATATCCTCGAAGTTGACGGTGCGGTCAGGAGTCTTGAAGCACTTTCGGAGCTGAGAGACATGGAACACGTCATGCACATTTGCAAAGTTTGAAGGAAGCTCGAGTTGATAGGCGAGATCGCCTCTCTTGCTGACGATCTTGAAAGGTCCCACGTATCTAGGGGCAAGCTTCCCTTTGATACCGAAGCGACGAGTACCTTTCATAGGAGAGACGCGGAGGTAAACATGATCTCTGATATCGAAAGCCAAATCACGGTGCTTACTATCATAGTAGCTCTTCTGGCGGGATTGGGCTGCTTTGAGGTTATCTCGAATGACTTTGCACATTTCCTCTGCCTCTGTGATTAAGTCATTTCCCAAAAGTTGACGTTCTCCAGTTTTAGACCAGTTGAGAGGGGTACGGCACTTCCTGCCATACAGAATTTCAAATGGGGCCTTGCCCGAACTTGCTTGAAAGCTGTTGTTGTAGGAGAATTCAGCATATGGAAGACAATCCTCCCACTTCATGCCGAAGGAGATCACACAAGCCCTGAGCATATCTTCAAGAATCTGGTTGACACGCTCGACTTGACCGCTAGTTTGAGGATGGAAAGCTGTGCTGAAGCGGATGTTGGTGCCCATGGTCTTCTGAAAAGAATCCCAAAACTTGGAGGTAAAGATGTTGCCACGGTCTGAAGAGATCACTTGTGGAATACCGTGAAGAGAGACAATTCGAGAGGTATAGAGCTCCGCCAATTGAGCTGCAGTGATTGACTCTTTGATAGGCAGAAAGTGAGCCACTTTAGTGAGTTTGTCGATGACAACGAATATAGCATCATTGCCACGCTTGGACTTTGGAAACCCAGTCACGAAGTCCATCTCAATGTGGTCAAACTTCCATTCTGGAATGGCAAGAGGTTGGAGGAGACCCGCTGGCCATTGGTGTTCTGCCTTCACTCTTCTGCAGACATCACACTCATTCACAAATTGAGCAATCTCGCGCTTCATTCGAGTCCACCAATAAGCCTGCTTGAGGTCCTGATACATCTTCGTGCTCCCAGGGTGGATGGAGAGGAGAGAATTGTGAGCCTCGTTCATGATCACTTTACGGAGGTCACCTTTGGGCACAACAAGACGATCCTCGAAGAAGAGAGTATCCTTGTCATCAAGGCGGTAGCACTTGTACTTGGGTTGACTCTTGGCAATCCCAATCTTCACCTTCTTCACCATAGCATCAAGAAGTTGGGCTTGGCGAATCTGGTCTTCCAAGGTAGGAGAGACTTGAAGGTTGGCGAGGAAACCTTGAGGAACAACTTGCAGATTAAGTTTACGAAAAGCTT